>NC_087062.1:97692423-97734891 GCF_963678635.1 Symsagittifera roscoffensis
GTAGCAAATTGTAATCATTGCTTAAGTGAAAACAAAGTGCAGTTTCTACAATGTCAAAGTTGATATCGCCAACATTTATTGATTGGTGACCAGGCTTTAAACTCAAACCCAGAAATATTTCTCAATTGCATTGCAAGATGATTGTTTTTCAATTGTGGTTCCCAAAACTTTGAGCAAATGTTGCCATTCCGATTCATCTCAAAAACTCAAATTTAACAGATTATTATAAAAAATCTCAGTTTCTTTTTAAAAATTTCATATTATACTTTCAAATCTTTTTTCAATTCTTTACAATTTTTTCAAATCTTGTATAATTTTCACGTCCGACCTTTTAGAAATATTCATCCTCACCCTGAAAATTTTTTTGCAACTTTTTGATCATTTTTTATTCCCTAGCCCCAGCCTACGTTAATTTTTTCCAAAATCCTTGACCACCTTCTCAGGTACGATATTTCAAATATCAATCTAAATGTTCCAACATCTAATCAGTAGAACAGATGATTTTCTTCTTTTTATAATATTTCTCACACTTTCAACATCCCTCAAACTGACAATGTGCAAATGTATAGATAAGGCTATCATAACTTTTGCAATAGCCACGATACTCTTAATCCTTTTTATCGAAGATTATTACAACAAACATAAAATTTCTTCATAAATAAATGAAATTTTCAAAACTTTTCAAAAATTGCTAATCAACAACCACAACACCAGTCCCCACCGACAACATCCCAAGAATCTCCAACAACACCAACAAATACTCAAACAAATAATACCCAAACATCAACAGGCATCTCTTTTCAAGACAATCCATATACATTTGAAGAAAGTCACGCACGACTGTACGAACCACTAGAACCAGTATTTCGCCAAGCATCGCTAAGCGAACCGCAATACGAACAATTTTATAAAATAGATCCCCCTCTATAACAAAACCTTAATAGAGCAAGACACCAAAGTCAAAACCAAAAACAAGCTCGAAATTAACATACAAATTATTCATCTAACACGAAACAGAAATTTACAAAACCCTAGAGTTCATTACAACATACCTCATTCACCAACAACAAATCCTATAAAAATTTCCAGTAGTACAATTCAAAGTACTCCCCAGAGTCCATCACAACCAAACACATCAAACTTCCCATCAGATTATTTAGGATCAACTCCTACATCCGAATAAATCATAGAAAACCCTTTTAATCTCCCATATTAGATGACACATGCTTTTACTCAAGGTGAACTAAATTTAGTAAACGATCCAATAGATGTTTCAACCGAAACATCTCTATCACTACCTGAAACTCTGTCACTCCCTTCAACCCCTTCTCTAACTGCAATTTCACTAACAAAATTTCCTCCAAATTTTTCCTACAAATCTCGACGGCAGATATAGAGAAAATTCAACGAGTAACATACAACTACGACTAGATTGGAATACATTCGTAGCACCCCCTCCGTTATTTGGACAACATCAAGAAAGTAATAACAGACTACAAAACTGGGCACTAAACAGATTACAATAATCACGACATGACAAGATATCCACAAAGATGTACAAGAAAATATTATACAAATACTTACACAAGATAACCTGACACTAAAAGTTAAACCACAGTAAGACATCATCCCTTATCCCTAGCCCCAGAAATAATCTATAAATACGATAGATACACTAAAAAGACAAAAGAATATATCAACTTTTATAATCTATACTCAGGACTATCATACACACGTATCTTTTAAAGATACTAATTTTCCAGCCCCTCTTCAATTTTCAATTTCTCAAAACCCGATCATAACAATCCTTCCCCCCGAAAAGGACCCCAGGATTTACTAGTCACACACTATGACCGTAAAGAAAATGAACAAAAAAAAATTACACAAATATGCAATAAACCAAGTCACTCAATGTGAATCCGAACCACAATCAATCGAAACAACAAACATAATAGCTACACTTTACTCAAAATCACGAGCTACAACGCTAACAGGATATAATTTCACAGCGACCTTTTCCAAAAAGAAAATACATTGTTCGCAAGTCTCAAAAAGTAACAAAAACAGACTTGATCATGAATCTTTCTATCAAAGTAATACCAAAAGACTATTACACCTCAGTCCTGACGATTGTAAAAAACGAAATTAAACGATTAAAAATCACATTAAACAAAGGCACAACTAGGAAATTGGTAAATTTTCAAGTCTTTCCAGACTCAGCACATCAAGCCGAACTTGAAAGATACCAAGGACATATAAGATTAGACGACAAATATCCCTTCCACGGAGCACATGGAAGATTAGCTTACGATCTCCAAAATAAAAATTGGATACCACACGTTGGAATAAACAAGCCCTCAAATTGTAAAGCCGACACTAAAAATAAAGGATACCAAGAAATAATATTTTTTGATTCGAAAATACAACTTGAAAAAGTACAACTAACACAAAATTTAAAAAATGACTCTACAATTTATCAAGAAATTAGACTCCCTTGTAAAAACGACCAAGGATACTGCGATCCTACTACACGAACACAAGCAACAATTGCTTGGTTCCCCGAAGACAGTTGTACTATATTTCAAGTAGCAAAAATACACGCTAGAACGATAAAAATTCACCAAAAATATATTATTGAATCAATCCCTTATGAAGAGGTAAATACTGATCAAAGCAAAAAAGTAATTTTAAATTTAGAAACATTAAAAATAAAGAAAAAAAATTGACACGCCTCCAAATTTACCAAGAGACGGAACTTGATTGTAAGTATACCAAACCACTGTATAAAACACAATATTCAGAAAATTCTTGTCGAATACGGACAAGGTTTTGACATGACTACAGGAAAACTAATCATACAACCAATGGCAACACATCGCTCAACCACTGACAAAAATTCATATATCCCAGTAAACCTCCTAAAAAACACAGGAAGTATTGATGGAAAACTAAAACTACAAGACACAGACAGTACCCGTTTGAAAGAACGATCACTTATGAACAACACCTTTTTTGGCGTAATTCACTATGACATACACTTAGACATGAAAAGAGACTACACAAAAAGTAGAATTTTTTAAGAAAATGTCTTCAACGGAACTTGAAACACTCCATCAGCTATGCGAACTTGAACGCACACAAATTTTACAATCACTTGCACTAGCAATACTTAAATTCCCTTATGCAAGATACTTATTATCAGGTAACAGATAAATTTTTATTGACTACGAAGGAAACATACTATGGTATTACACGTATTACACTTGTACCAAAGGTATCACCTTTATATGTTTTTTTGAATACAAAAGATGCTATAAGAGAATCCCAATATTCTACAAAAACGAAGTTCATTCTGTTGACACACTCTTCCGAACAACTTATTTTTGGGATACAACAGTCCCCTGTGGATCAAAAAATAGCCACAATGTAGTACAATTGAACCCTGACGAAGATAAATATTACCTTCTCACACCATATCCTACACTTATGCAACCATTAAAAGTATTTTCACCAGAAAGCATGAGAGCTAATGCCCGCAGTCCAAATACCGATTTACAATCGGTCAGCATATACTCTTAACCCGACATTCAACATCACATTCGTACACAACATTTTCATGAACTACTCACAAAAATGGACACAATAGAACGACAGTCCATAGATCAAAACCTACGCAAACTAGCAGAATCAACAGGCTTTTCAGACTTATACGCACAAGACTATAGCGGATCTTTTAAAGATATAAAATATTACATCTACTTGAAAGGCGAAAAATAGAGACCAGAAGATATATCACCATCAAAATAATTTTAGTTTTGTAATTTTGAAAAAGGATCTTCTTGCCTTTCTAGGATGGCCCTACTACATCTTAGTAAGATTGACTATATTATGCGCAAGTTTATTTTTTCTTGATTTTTTTTTCTCTCTCTTGAAAGGAATCTACAACACATGCGCAATACACACACAAGTAAAACAAATAAGCAAGCGTAGCACGCATACTTTTTGCAGGATTTTTTGGAATAATTTCTTCATCAAAAAACAAAATACTTTTAGACGCTCAGATAAAAGATTACAATACCAAACTATCAACAACACCGAACACATATGACGATTCACGAAACGATACGAAAACAACATCCACAGCACAACAATTACAAAACGTAAATCATAACCATCCCTTATCATTGGTACCACGAAATTTCAGAAAAATAGCTCTAACAGACCTCATAACTTCCAGATCTAATTATCCACTAAGCCCAATTCAACACATAATAAACCAACATTCTAACATAGAAGACACATACGAACAAAGTATAGAACAACCTCATACCACTAATTTTTGTTCTCAGAACGACCATCTTTTTAGCCCACGATGAGCCGCCAAATTGGAGCACTCCATCTCTCAATTTGTCATCCAGCCAACCTCCAGAGCAACCTTCCCATCATCCCTTTTTTTGTTTTTCCTCCACCTCAATCACCTTATGATAAAACTTCATCCAGCATGGAATCAGACACTAACTCGATCACAACTTTATATAACACTATCTCACAATTCAATAACTCCGATATCGAAACCCCCGACGAATTTGCAAACTCCGAACCTAGCCCATCTCAATTTTCCCAACCTCCCTTTCAAACTATCCATTCCCAAGTCAAAAATGAACCCTTCTCTCCTCCCTCTTCCATCACAAATGTAACACCCATATATTCCCCTTATCTAGTGAACCATCCGATAACAACAGCTCCATTAACACGCAATTATCAACCGAGCTTGGAAATTTCATAACACGTCAACAACAATACAGCACCCTCGAACACTAGCCATTCACCAACACTCACAATCGATAATATCATCAACGTCATCAACCCCAACTCCCTCTTCCCATCATACCCCTTCGCAAACCCCAACTTCCAAATCAACCATATCCTCCAGTACAAATCGAGCTTGCCGAACATTGAAAAGAAAATTCCCAAATACCCCATTTCCGTCTAACCCGGGAACATCCACAACATTTTTCAATCATCCACTTAACACTAACACCAAAGAAATTCTCCAAACATGTCAACCTTTTCCCCCCAATATACATATTTTCACTCAGACCCCAAAGACGACAACCCCAATTATGTAAATGAATACGTCCTATGCCCTACACTATCATGAACATCATTCTATCACTTTAGTAACCCACACTCATTACCATTATATAACACCCCTCATGACAACGAACTATGTAGTACCCAACTCTATTTTCTAACAATACTCTTAATACACCAGCACGACAATTTCACATTAGATATCAATACATTAACTCTAAAAACACCTCACCATTTTTTCTTAACTTCATCTATTGTATTAAAGATATTACCTACAAGGTATCCTCCAAAATTACGATCCCATCACCCAGATGTATATAAATTCTGTCCCCTAACCAAACTCCTCAATGTAGACGAAGCCCGCCCACTAATCGTCCCACACGAATTTCTCCAGCCCGTTAAAGTCCCAATTCTATAATTCAGATATAATCAAAAACTCTATAATATTATTCAAAACACACCATATGAACTCTCACCCAGCACTGAAGAGCACAACATCAATAAAGCACTCGAATCGCTTTGGCCACTTCTTCAGAATAAATGCACAATTCATTTACTAGCAAAATTACTAACCTCATCAGACATCATTCACGACATTTTCCTCCATGGCTTCTTCGCCGACGATTAGGTAGTATGATATAAATACTTTAATAATAAATTCAAACAAAACTAATCATTACTATTCAATAATTTTTCTTTACAGGCACAATCATCAATTAACTACAAAACAAAAAGCAAAATAAAAAACAGAAACTTTTTATCAATTCATAAATTTCTATTAACCAATTTTAATAATTGAAGCAGTAAAATTCTCCCGTACAAAGTAATAAATTAATATAAAAATTTATTCCCACAAAGCAGTAATTATTCTTACAATTGAAAATAAATTATTAATTTTAGCCCCAAATCATGCAGTAACTTTCATAATTTTCAAGCAGTAAGTTAAACAAAAAAGTGCCTATAAATTGCGAAAAGCAGTACTAATCTTTTTAAAGCAGCTTCTTTATATATCCACTCGCCCACAAAATTCTATCCACAATCGCACAGCTCGCCCACCAAGAATTGTTTAAAATAATGAATTTAAGTTTTAACCTCAATGATAAAACTCTAAACAGTTTTATCACGTTACAAACTTTCCTTTAACCCGGTTGGAAAGGAATTATATATTAATCCAAACTAAGAAACGCAAGCTTACTAAACACCATAAACCACAACCTAACAGAATAACAAAGAAAAGAAAACCCACAGAACCCAAACTGAATTAACACCAGCTTAAAAATGGATAAATTATTCTTTTAAAGACTACTTTAAGTCTGACCATGAAAGAACAAAACATCAAAAAATTGACAGAAAAACCCAAAGCAAACAAATTGATTTTCGAGAAAAAGACATAACTAAGACAACAAAAAAAACAATAGTAAAAAAATACCACAATAGGTTGAACTAAAACAGGACTTTTTTTAAAACAGGACGAAATTTATTCTCCACTCTTGGCATAACCCACCAGAGAGGGCGTCCTGAGCATGCTCTATAGCCGGCCTAACCCACCGTGCTACATCCACGCTTTGTGACACCCACGACTCTATTTTTGACGAGAGTTATTCAAGTGTGAGTAGACCTTCAAAATAACCGAACTGAATAATAAAAACGCTTTTGTGATAAAAACTAATACAAGATCACGACTAAAAACAAAACTAACAAAGATTTATATATGTAAATAATTAAATGCAGTATATAGATAATATTCAGCCCAATGACGAGCAGCAAGAAACTTGACAACCCAATCAAACTCTAAGTACGGATTGGCAAAGCCCACCTGACGTTCTGCCTACAGTCACTACACTCAAAGGATTTAGAGTAGGACTTGGCATTGCAGCAAAGGAAACCCATTGCAACAGAACAATGGCCATCTCGACGCTCAACTATACGTACACATCCGAGTCACTAGGCACTTCAACCAAAGTCAAACTACATGCCACACTCGAACGAGACTGAGAATAATAATGTCCTATTCTCTAAAATTAACCAGATCAACATTCATCACAACACATAAAAAACCAACAACCTAACATAGAAGACACATACGAACAAAGTATAGAACAACCTCGTACCACTAATTTTTGTTCTCAGAACAACCATCTTTTTAGCCCACGATAAATTGCGAAAAAGCAGTATTAATCTTTTTAAAGAAGCTTCTTTATATATCCACTCGCCCACAAAATTCTATCCACAATCGCACAGCTCGCCCACCAAGAATTGTTTAAAATAATGAATTTAAGTTTTAACCTCACTGATAACAACTCTAAACAGTTTTATCACGTTACAAACTTTCCTTTAACCAGGTTGGAAAGGAATTATATAATAATCCAAACTAACAAACGCAAGCTTACTAAACACCATAAACCACAACCTAACAGCATAACAAAGAAAAGAAAACCCACAGTACCCAAACTGATTTAACACTAATTTAAAACTGGATAAATTATTCTTTTAAAGACTACTTTTAAGTCTGACCATGAAAGAACAAAACACCAAAAAGTCGAAAGAAAAAAACCCAAAACAAACAATTTGATTTTCGAGAAAAAGACATAACTAAGACAACAAAAATACACTAGTAATAAAAAATAGCAAGATAAGTTGACTAAAACAGGACTTTTTTTAAAACAGGACGAAATATATTCTCCACTCCTGGCCTAACCCACCAGAGAGGACGTCCTGAGCATGCTCTATAGCCGGCCTAACCCACCGTGCTACATCCACGCTTTGTGACACCCACGACTCTATTATTGACGAGAGTTATTCAAGTGTGAGTAGACCTTAAAAATAACCGAACTGAATAATAATAACGCTTTTGTGATAAACTCTAATACAAGATCACGACTAAAAACAAAATTAACAAAGATTTATATATGTAAATAATACAATGCAGTATATAGATAATATTCAGCCCAATGACGAGCAGCAAGAAACCTAACAACCCATTCAAACTCTAAGTACGGATTGGCAAAGCCCACCTGACATGCTGCCTACAGTCACTACACTCAAAGGATTTAGAGTACGACTTGGCATCGCAGCAAAGGAAACCCATTGCAACAGAACAATGGCCATCTCGAAGTTCAACTATACGTACAGATCCGAGTCACTAGGCACTTCAACCAAAGTCAAACAACATGCCACACTCGAACGAGACTGAGAATAGCAACGTCCCTATTCTCTAAAATTAACCAGATCAACATTCATCACAACATTCATCACAACACATAAGAAACCAACAACCTAACATAGAAGACACATACGAACAAAGTATAGAACAACCTCGGACCACTAATTTTTGTTCTCAGAACAACCATCTTTTTAGCCCACGATGAGCCGTCAAATTGGAGCACTCCATATCTCAATTTCTCATCCAGCCAACCTCCAGAGCAACCTTCCCATCATCCCTTTCTTTGCTTTTCCTCCACCTCAATCACCTTATGATAATACTTCATCCAGCATGGAATCAGACACTAACTCGATCACAACTTTATATAACACTATCTCACAATTCAATAACTCCGATATCGAAACCCCCGACGAATTTGCAAACTCCGAACCTAGCCCATCTCAATTTTCCCAACCTCCCTTTCAAACTATCCATTCCCAAGTCAAAAATGAACCCTTCTCTCCTCCCTCTTCCATCACAAATGTAACACCCATATATTCCCCTTATCTAGTGAACCATCCGATAACAACAGCTCCATTAACACGCAATTATCAACCGAGCTTGGAAATTTCATAACACTTCAACAACAATACAGCACCCTCGAACAGTAGCCATTCACCAACACTCACAATCGATAATATCATCAACGTCATCAACCCCAACTCCCTCTTCCCATTATACTCCTTCGCAAACCCCAACTTCCTCATCAACCATATCCTCCAGTACAAATCGAGCTTGCCGAAGATTTAAAAGAAAATTCCCAAATACCCCATTTCCGTCTAACCCGGGAACATCCACAACATTTTTCAATCATCCACTTAACACTAACATCAAGGAATTTCTCCAAACATGTCAACCTTTTCCCCCCACTATACATATTTTCACTCAGACCCCAACGACGACAACCCCAATTATGTAAATGAATACGTCCTATGCCCCCACACTATCATGAACATCATTATATCACTTTACTAGCCCACTCTCATTACCATTATATAACACCCCTCATGACAACGAACTATGTAGTACCCAACTCTATTTTCTAACAACAGCACTAACCCCAAAACAATTCACGCAAACAGGATACAGACAACAACTAATGAAACTCACCGCATTCAAATCTAATGATTATTCCAACGATTACTATGATCACAACATCATCTGCCCTAACGAAGACATCTTTCTAAATGACGACCCGTTCGCTAACCCACAACTAACAGAGAAATTTTTCATAAAAACACCTTATGTTTTCACCATGAACACCTTTGATAAAAAATACGACAATGTCATTTCAACAGCACTCCGTGATATTCATGCTTATGAATCATTCTTAAACAAATTTTACCAATTTTCACTAACTTTCCATTTCCTCACACCCAAAGAACGTGATTTGCACTGTTCACACGTTGTTATGCTGAGAAAAAAACAAACACACACGTACACTTACTGCAAATTCATCCAACACCATTACACTCTTAAAAATACAGCAGGACAATTTCACATTAGATATCAATACATTAACTCTAAATACACCTCACCATTTTTTCTTAACTTCACCTATTGTATTAAAGATATTACCTACAAGGCATCCTCCGAACTTACGATCCCATCACCCAGATGTATATATATTCTGTCCCCTAACCAAACTCCTCAATGTAGACGAAGCCCGCCCACTTATCGTCCCACACGAATTCCTCCAGCCCGTTGAAGTCCCAATCCTATAATTCATATATAATCAAAAACTCTATAATATTATTCAAAACACACCATATAAACTCTCACCCAGCACTGAAGAGCACAACATCAATAAAGCACTCGAATCGCTTTGGCCACTTCTTCAGACTAAATGCACAATTCATTTACAAGCAAAATAACTAACCTCATCAGACATCATTCACGACGTTTTCCCCCATGGCTTGTTCACCGACGATTACGTAGTATGATATAATTACTTTAATAATAAATTCGAACAAAACTAATCAATAATATTCAATATTTTTTCTTTACAGGCACAATCATCAATTATCTACAAAACAAAAAGCAAAATAAAAAATAGAAACTTTTTATCAATTCATAAATTTCTATTAACCAATTTTAATAATTGAAGTAGTAAAATTCTCCCGTACAAAGTAATAAATTAATATGAAAATTTATTCCCCCAAAGCAATAAATATTCATACAATTGAAAATAAATTAATAATTTTAGTCCCAAATCATGCAGTAACTTTCATAATTTTCAAGCAGTAAGTTAAACAAAAAATTGCCTATAAATTGCGAAAAAGCAGTACTAATCTTTTTGAAGACGCTTTTTTAATATATTCACTCGCTCACAAAATTCTATCCACAATCGCACAGCTCGCCCACCAAGAATTGTATAAAATAGTGAATTTAAGTTCTAACCTCACTGATAACAACTCTAAACAGTTTTATCACGTTACAAACTTTCCTTTAACCCGGTTGGAAAGGCATTATATAATAATCCAAACTAACCAACGCAAGCTTACTAAACACCATAAACCACACCTAACAGCATGACACAGAGTAGAAAATGCACAGTACCCAAACTGTTTTAACACCAGCTTAAAACTGGATAAATTATTCTTTTAAAGACTACTTTTAAGTCTGACCATGAAAGAACAAAACACCAAAAAGTCGAAAGAAAAAAACCCAAAACAAACAATTTGATTTTCGAGAAAAAGACATAACTAAGACAACAAAAATACACTAGTAATAAAAAATAGCAAGATAGGTTGACTAAAACAGGACTTTTTTTAAAACAGGACGAAATATATTCTCCACTCCTGGCCTAACCCACCAGAGGGGACGTCCTGAGCATGCTCTATAGCCGGCCTAACCCACCGTGCTACATCCACGCTTTGTGACACCCACGACTCTATTATTGACGAGAGTTATTCAAGTGTGAGTAGACCTTAAAAATAACCGAACTGAATAATAATAACGCTTTTGTGATAAACTAAGACAATAAAAAAAACACTAGTAATTAAAATAATAATAAAAAAACACTAGTAAAAACTAAAACAGGACTTTTTTTAAAACAGAACGAAATTTATTCTCCACTCCTGGCCTAACCCACCAGAGGGGACGTCCTGAGCATGCTCTATAGCCGGCCTAACCCACCTTGCTACATCCACGCTTTGTGACACCCACGACTCTATTTTTTTACTCTCTTCAAGTGTGAGTAGACCTTAAAAATAACCGAACTGAATAATAACGCTTTTGTGATAAAAATTAATACAAGATCACGACTAAAAAACAAAATTAACAAAGATTTATATATGTAAATAAAACAATGCAGTATTTAGATAATATTCAGCCCAATGACGAGCAGCAAGAAACTTGAAAACCCAATCACACTCTAAGTACGGAATGGCAAAGCCCACCTGACATGCTGCCTACAGTCACTACACTCAAAGGATTTAAAGTACGACTTGGCATCGCAGCAAAGGAAACCCATTGCAACAGAACAATGGCCACCTCGACGTTCAACTATACGTACAGATCCGAGTCACTAGGCACTTCATCCAAAGTCAAACTAAATGCCACATTCGAACGAGACTGAGAATAGCAATGTCCCTATTCTCTAAAATCAACCAGATCAACATTCATCACAACCGATCAGAAGTCATAATATGACCTCCCGAAACTATCGTAATAACATCTCTTTTTCCAAACCAGAAAAAAGAATATGCTCGCACCCTCTAAAGGAAAAAAAACCTCATCCATCATTCACTACAATAGAACATTAAAAACAAAAATTCTCTGAACCTTGGATGGGTGGAACCAGATCTAAACTATTATTTATCATTGGTTATTATTATGATATTTTATCTCTGTAAAGTATTGGATACCAACCAATCATACTCCATCAAACTAACAACCCATTTATTTATAAGTGTTGAAACTACTTATAGTTTCAACACAGGGAAATTTGAATTAAACTTAGAATACAGTTGTTCTCACTCTGGAACTAGTTCGCGTAAAGCGGTGTACACTAGATCTATTGAGACTAGGAGATATAAGAGTAAGGTTAAGATTGGTATTAGACTAAGAAGTTGCACGAATCTATCCGGCCGAAAATAAGATAGCATGACGAGCAGAGGGAAATTATCTGAAATTACTCTATGAGTACAGTAACCAATACATAACTCGTTGAAAAATTTTAAAAACTAAAACAATTCGCAACATTTTTTTCGGATTTTTTCATGAAAATTAATCAGGCCAATTTTTTTTAAAATCAAAAATCTGAAAAAAGAAACAGTCTTTTTTATGTGCAAAATAAGTATATAGCAAGCCCACATCACAGCAAAGCCTCTCCTGATTTGAAAAGACGCTAGTCGTGCAATTCCCATATATAACCCACACACTTCATACAATTAGAAATCTGAATGAAAACAATAGGTCTAATACTCTCCTATAATTGTATTTCATGCAGTTAAAAATTTGAAAGAAAACATCATGTATTGGAAAATTGCATCTAATTCTTAAACAGGGGTACAACAGCGGTTCTCATTAATGAGCTAAACAGCTCGTATGTTGGTTCCTTTGTGGCTAAATGGTCTTTTAAATTATATCTATTACTCTCCTATATATGAGAATTGTATGACAAGCTTTTTTCCAAAAATGAGAAATATATGATTATAGTTTTTTCATGGGTGGGAACAAAATGGCTACCGAACAATAAAATCCTCAATGAACTAGATTCCGAAATAGGAGCATGAATTTTTTTTGCGGTTTTCACAAAAAAAGTTTTTGTACCAAAATCCGCTGTGTAATACCCTAAATTTTTGATGCGTTCTTCATCAACAAACTGATAAAACGTTTATACTAGTTGTAGGTTAGTGTCTTTATCTGATATCTGTCGATGTTTTTAACTCAAATATCTGCGTAAATAGTAACTGACTCGGGTTGACCGTAGACCCAAAATGTAGTCATACAATTCCATGAAAGGTTATATACAAATTGTATCAAACAAACGTCATAAATTTTGCTACAGTGAGTGGTGTGATCGACTTTTATAAAAAATATATATAAAAGTTGGTGTATCGCCATAAAAAAGAAAAAAATTCTGACAAAAAGCCTACTCATAGAATATCCAAATATGAGAAGTGTTTGAATAGAATTTTTTACCGGTCAACACTTTCTTTTCAAAAAAATTTCAATTTTTTTTTCCATTACAAATTTTTCAAGCGCAAGTAGGGTGTGTATTCAATTTATTATTTTCAAAAACTAATGTTTGGATTCAAGTTGAATTAGTTTGCGGTGTACCGATAATTTTTTTCATTAATGCTCATTTTGACCATTCTTTTTGTATTGAAAAATTTTGTGAGCCTAGGGCAATGTGTGCTAAAAGAAAACTAAGAAAAAACTGTTTTTAAATTTACTTTTTTGCTACTTTCCTTATTCATTATTTTGTTTGTGTAAGGCATCTATGTTCAGTTTTTTTTCCAGTGCAATGGAAATGCAAGTTCGTTTGTAACTTGTGTTTGATTACAAACATCCTTAAAACTTGACACGAAAAATTTTTTTTTCGGTGTATGGAAAAATGCTAGCCATGAAATTTCCATAAATGGAAAATCAGTGACCATTGATTTTACAGGCCTTTATTTGTACTAGTGGATTTGGTCGTAAATTGTATGAGTAGAGATTTTCCAAAAATGAAAATATTATAGTTAGTATTTCGGTCATTGGCGAATTTTTGAATATTGAAAGTAAACATATTTATTAGGGTAAACGATGAGATTGGTCGATGCGACTTTTTGTTGGAGCCGTTAGAAGTTAAACCAGTCTATAAAAAGCGCCCAGAATTTGTTTTTACAACCTTCTGACTGCTTGCACAATAGCAAAACAATAGTAGGCTTGATATGCCCACTTGTGCCTGGAGGTCCAAAACCATAATGCATCTAGTTCTGCGTTCCATTACTGGGACGGTGGCTCCCTTCAACACCCATCCTGTCGAACGTAGGACTGTCTTCAAGTTTTGAGAAAAATGATCGGTTGTTGTAATCCACAAATTGTGCCGCCTAATTTAGTAGTTCTGGCGGTATAAAACTTGCTCTCGTGGATTTTATCATTTCTTCTGTTGTTGCCCAGATTAGTAAAGACACTGGACTTCCCGTGTCCACCATTCAATGTTTTATTTGGTTCTCGATTCGAACTTTTTTGGATTTTGGGTCTCTAAGTAGATCGATTTTTTGTATTCGTTCTTTCTCCAAATTCGTTAGTCGGTCTGTTTCCTTCATTCTCTCCTTGACGTACATCGAGATCCTTTCCCCCTCTGGCAAATATGTCTGTACTGACATAATCTCGAACTCATCGCATGACCCAAAGTCTTCCACTATCAGATTACCTTCCTCCTTTCAGAATCTTCCGTTATTTCGCTTACTTGATGTGATCTGCACATTTTCTTGAAATGATTAGGTTTTTTGCAGTTCTTGCATGTCTTTCCCAAAGCCGGACAGGATTTCAGGTGTCCAGATTCAAATGTCTGTCCACGTCTATTGCAGGGTTTTGTTTGTCCATTTGAGGTTATAGATGTACTGCTGCTCTTTTGCTTTCTGTTATTTTCCCGTTTGAAACGATGTTTTCTGCTCCCTCCATTTGAGTAGTAGCAGTATCACATCATTGCTAGAGTTTCATGTTTTTTACTGATTTCATCAGCAAAAAACTCCACGTATATAATCGACGATTTGAACCATGAAACTGGATTTTTAGGGGTTTATAATATTTTTTGTGAACACTTAAAAATCCACTAAAATCAATCATAATCGATAATAATCCTCTTTTGATTTTAATAGAATCGATTACTTTTTCAAATGTGAATTGTTCAATCTATTTTTTGCGGCGTTCTCCAGCGTACAACCCTGTGTACCGCCCCATTCCCAACTTTCGCCATATGCCCCTACTTTTACGCCCGCCACCTCTTCCAACTCCCCCCCCCCCCACCCACACGCACACACATACATACCCACACACACACACACACACACACACACACACACACACACGTACTTTTCTCCCCCACACCTCTCCCTCACCCCATTTCACGTTTACACTCTCATCAAGCTTACCACTCTCAGGACTTTACTCCCCTCCCCCAATAGGGGGGAGTAGTAACGTGGGGATATCACAAAGTTTAGTCATTACGTTCAGGAACCAACCCCTTAGCTAAAAAAATTAAGATGAGGAATAATGAGGTAAGTAAATTTAATAAGGGAGGGTGCAACAAAAAGTCGATAAAAAACAAATTTTGAGAAAATAAAACAAGTTTAAAAAAACTTGTTAAGGAAAAATATCAAAAACAAAAACAGTTAACAATTATATCATCCAAAGTAAGTCTCGTTTTTGCTATTCTCTAATAAAACTTGTGTTGAGCCAAAAACAACGGTCACTTTATAAAAACGCTACACTCTGTTGTAGAAAAATTAAAAAAAATTCATAATCGCATAATCCTTGATAATCGATTGAAATTGATTTTTAATTTGAACAAAAGAGTGTATAATCCATTTTTAAACGCTTATAATCGATTATTTGGCTGCTTTTCCTACCCTTGCCCTACTTGCAAAGTTTTACAAAAACAAGTTCTGTTCACATTGTTCGATTCTTATGAAAAGTGACATACGGACTAATTAGACCATGACACACAAATTACCTTGCAAAACCACTCCTTACACCATAAAACTGATGCTCGTGTGAGGTGGGGAGGGGGGGGGGGGAGGGGAGGGGGGGGGGGAGTAAATGTTCGTATTATTTGTTTGGAAGTCATGAAAGCCCAATATAATCGATTTTTATCCATGAAGCTCTAGTGCGGGTCATATAAATTTTGACTTGTTATGGCAAAACATGTTTTGTCGATTAATTAGCAATTGAATCGGAAAAAGCCCTATCAATTTCGTAGGTGCCACTAAAAAAAACTTTTTTGTAAAAAATATACATAGTTGAAGTGCAGTTTTTTGCCGTTGGTGAGATGATGAGATGAGTGGGATTTGATAGATAAACATAATTAGAAACAGTAGCGGATTTAGGGGGGGGGGGGGGTACGGGGTTTTTCGACCCCCTGCCGACCCAAAGGGTCCACCTTTGAATTATTTTGAGATATATTTTTTTGTCTGACTGACCTTAAAATTTTTATTTTTCTAAAGGCGCCTTCGGCGCCAATCTATACTAATTTTGAGGGGGGAGCGTGCCGAAAAAACACGTTTTTTTAGCCTTTTTGCATAAATTTGCATTTTTTGTTAAATTAGGGTCTTTATAGTGGTTTGGGAAGGCGGTTTATAGTGGTTCTTTTGAAAATCCGCCCCACTCCCCTCCAGAAATTCCTAGATCCGCGCCTGATTAAAACGGTAACAGAGTGCTGAAGTGTATTTTGGCCTTGAAAAGTAAAATAAAATGTTCTTTTTTCAAGGTCAATACACTTTTAAGCACTACGCAAACTTTTCAGTTATATTTATTTAATAAACCACAACCATCTCACCATCACACTTTTGTTTGATTTCAATAGTTTTGTTGGTTTGCAAACACAAACTTCAGTTTAATTATTATTTTATTACACTGCTGTGAAATTTAATCTATCGGTTATTTCCGTTTGGCAACCAAACACGATTATGGCAATCGTTACTTTTCCCAGAGTCTTTGCAATAATTGTTTCATTGTGTAAGTCTTTTCATTGGAAAGGTGCTGGGCAATAACTACATGTATATTTAAAAAGTAGCTAGCCGGTTTTTAGTGAACTTTTAAGTTCTCATATGCCACATGTAAGGAAAATTACAAACCTTAAAAAGTTCTAACATCAAATTAGCAACTATTCAACGTTTTTTAAGATAAATTTTGAATTCTTTTGTCTAATTATCAAAGAAAAATTTTTAATTTCTGCTGTTTTGTTCCTTGGAAAATAAATGATTTGCATTCAAAGCTAGAAAAAGTTCAAAACCTTGTTAAGATTAATGTATGTTTATTAAAAATTTTAGTTTCACTCACCCATGTAAGAAAATTACTGAGGAAGTACTATTTATCCATTAGAATAAAGTTTAATACTTCAACTTCTGTCGTTTTCCCCAAAGTTTTTTCCTCTTGTCGGGTAATGACACCGAAATTTTCAAAGAAACTGGTGACCTAATTTTTTCTTCCACTTTTTCACGGTTTTTTTTTTCAGTTTTTTTTTTGCTTTCTTAGCATACTAATGTAACATATAGGGTTTGGATTTTAAATAAAAACTAGAGTCACGGGACATAGAAGCTGCAACCTTCATTTTTCAAGCATTGAAATGAACGATTTTTTTTCACGTGCCTGTTTTTTTTATTACTAATTTAGATTCACGGTTGTAAAGTTCACATATGATTAGCCGGATGAAGAACCGTGAAAATTATTTTAAAGCGTAGTTTGGTCAATGATTAAGAGGGCGACAGAAAATTGTTCTTGGTTCCAAAAATTCTCCGTAAACAGCACAAGCGGTTTGAAACTTTGGACCTAAACGCATTCGCTAAGGATTTCAGCTAGGCCGTCATGTGGTTTTTTGTTTCAGATAAAAAAATGACTAAAATTTTGGCAGGTTCTTCAACACAAATTGACTGAAAGATCCGCAATTTATAGTGTAAAATGCACAAAATTGGAGCTACTTTTTGTTTCGTAGTTGAGTAGTTTTTGTAATCTTTTTTATCTGAAGAAAAATTAGAATGAGGGCATAGCTGAGATCTTTAGCTTTCCATGAATAATTTTAGGCCCAAAGTTTTGAACAATTTAGGCTGTTTATCGGTGTTTTTACCACATTTCTCTGACGAACTTCATTTAAATGAAAAAACTACCACTTAAATCATATTTTTTTACGGTTTTTATCAAGTTACTGACTAACATGAGTTTCATCAATCATAAGTCAAATTTCAAATTTTCGACCGTGAACTCTTTTTAATGATGTAGAGAAAACGGTACAATCGTGAAACAAAATGTGCTTTTCAACGCGTGAAAACTAAAACTATGAAAAACATGAAAGCCAAAACATGAAAGCCAAAACTAAAAACATGGAAGCCAGCTATTTTTTCCCGTGACTGTTTATTAAATGCCCTGAGGGTTTCTTGCCGATAACAGCCAGGCTTTTTCGGAAACATTTATGTCTCTAGACTAGTAAAAGAGTACCAGAGTCGACCCAATTGAGTTTAAGTCAGGTGGGCTTTCTCATAGAATAATTTCGGAAAAGGTGCACCGTCTGTTCGTCGCGCTATCTTATTTTCGGCCGGATAGGTTCGTGCAACTTCTCAGTCTAATACCAGTCCTAATCTTACCCATCTAGTGTGTACTGGTATTATCAATAGGCGAAGAGTCAAGAATTTTTCTTAGGAAGCGCACATGTTAAACTAAGTTAAACTTATTCTGTTCTGGATGAAAAAAAAACCTTCAGCCTTACAAATTAATTCAAGTTTTAGTAGTGGATCAAGATTAATTAGTTCTAATTATTTTACCGAGATTGCTATCAAGCGCACGTTACTTTAGCTTTAGTACCGAGAGTGTTGACAGGTTGTTGATTCCAGTTCGAGTCGCAATATCTTAGGATAAACTTGAATAAATAGAATAAAGCCGTATCACATTCTGAAAAAGGAAACAGGAAAAAACTTTAAATGAAATCGAAAACTTTTGATACTTGATATCAGTTTATTTTTTTGTTTTTTGGAGTCATTTTTGGTTTCACTACTGGTTCGCGTGGTTTCCCAGCACTAATGTTCCTTCTGGTTACTGTTTGCTCTTCGTCAGATGATGGAAAACTGCCAGATGAAATTTACAACGCTCTTGAAGCGGTATACAGCTCTTCTGTCTGCGGTATATTTGGAGTTCTCGTGGCTCTCGTCCCTGCCTCCTAGACTGCGTTGATTGCATGACGTAGTGGGCTACTGTAGAATCTGGCTTGTCTTTTCATTCTGCCTGAGCTTCTCGATGAGTTTTATACGTTAGACTTAGTTTCTTATGTCTCTTGTGGTAGATTCCGCGGTGCTGGTACTTCTCCATGAGGTTCAGCTTGACTCTCCTTGGCCGGTGATGTTTCTGGTTAACGCTCTCGTTTGTTCACTTCAGTACTCAATTTCATTTGTGGTGATTCTGGTAGTTTTTGTGTCTCGGTTTGGATGGATATCAGTTGGTGTGGTTCTGTGTGTTTGTGTGCCTCAGTTTGAATGGAAATTGGCTGTTTCGGCCTTGCTGGTACGATCTCTAGTTGCTTTTCTAAAGGTAAAGAAACTTGTCTTACTGGCGAATCTGGCAATGCTCCGGAAATTTCGGATGATATCGTGAGGTTCACTATCTTCCTCCTTGGAACCGTAGTAGATGCTTGAGCTGGTTCCAGATTCTCTCCCCCAGTTGACCTTGTCTAGCTAGAGCTGGCTGCTATGTTCGCTTGTCTCTTCTCTTGCGTTGCACTAGGGTATAGGAGTTGATCGTCCAATGAATTGGACTCCGAAGTTTCCACCGTCCACGGTAGAATCCTCACTGGTTTCAAGATCGTCCTTTGTGGTCCCTTCGGCGTGGACGTTGAAGTGCCCGCTTTTTTTGACGCTGAATCTAAATTCATGTTTTTAAGAGACATGAATTTTGGTTTGATAGAAAAATGGTTTTTCCTGATGACTTGCCCCTTCTCGGTATTAATTGTGTTTTCTGTGATCATTACAGTTTTATCCTTGAATACTTTGAAAAATAGTTTTCTCGATTTACTGAGCAACATTTTTCGATTCACTACATCCTTGTTTGGATTAAGAATAACATCATATTTGAAAAAAATTGACGGTTTAAGGCGGTTTGTCTGTTTCTCCCCTTTAACTCCGAACCTCAGCGTGCCTTGGTGTAGATCGTTCCGCAATGTAAAAGCAAAAAATGGATTCCTGTCCGTAAAGTTTCTAATAAATTTTGCTCCTCTCCCATGCTTCAACTGTTTCCTTATCTGTCTCCAGTCGCTGGCTGCCTTAGCCAGAGTTTCCAGCGTCCTCAGTCCTTGAGGCTACGGTGATCGTCGTTTGAATTTTGGTGATACGTCTCTGCTTGTTTCTCCACGGTGAATTACTTTGATTCTTGTTCGCGAGTACGACAATTTTCTCATCTGTTCAGGTGTCATCATTTAATTTTTCAAATTTTACAATCTGAATTGTCCAAAAAATTGTCTCTTAAAAATGCAAAACATATATTTGGCTTCCGTCCAAATTGAAGTTCGAATGGTAATTTTTTCCGAAAAGGATGTTTGACCGTCCGAATGTCTTCAATGATATGTTCAAACGCGGATTGAATATCCGTGAAATTGGGGTCCAGTTGCATGGTTCCAAATTTCCTCTCAATTGTTTGGATAGATCTTTCAACTAATCCTCAACCGCGGTGGTCTCCGACGTCTCTGTTTTATTTCATTTTCCTTTCAATTTTCCTTTCAGTGTATTTTTGAAACCTGAATTTCGGTCCGTACGTATTGACTTTGGTGTTCTGCGTTTTTGGATATATACCTCTAAAATTTAAATGTTTTTCGTTACCCCGAAATGGTGAAATAGTTTTGGTGATTAATGCGGATGGATTTTTGAATAACCTTCTATCGCCACAAGAATATTTAACACTTCCCCTAATTGTCTAAAACCTCGTGCTACCTGATGCACTCAGCGCTGCTTCTACTCTGCTCACGAATATCAACACTAAAATCGATGACCTGTGCTTTCTATACTGCTTCATTGCAGCATATCACAACGTTAATGAGTCGACCCTCTACCCCACATCTAGACGGTGGATGGGGAATACGAAATGCAAACGGGTCTGATGAATATGAACAGTTTTGAAAAGCAGAACAATTGTCAAACCAACGTCTTTCGGTAAGCAAATTCTACTGGCCTTTTGAAAATCTCAATACCCCTCGTTAAAAATCTTCACCCACTCAAACCCGCTTTAAATACCATTCCAAATCTATTTTAAAAATTTTTTTTTGCTCAGGTTCAACGAAGGCAAACTGTTGCCCATAAGAATATCGAGAAGATTCACTACAAGCCTGACTGTGGACTTGTTGCTGCTGACAGTTGGATCAAAGTATCACTATGTGTTGTTAAGTGATCTCCAGAAACTGGTCGAGTACGTGCGGCACAAAGTGCACCGATTCCAATCTGAGGTTTACCGCAAATGTTTCTACACGTGTGCTTCTTTCGAAATTCTGAGAAGACATCAAGAACTGTGCTATCAAGACGAAATCCATTTGCAACTCCTCGTTCGGCGCGGACAGTACTGGTAGTAGATTAGATGAGTTAATTGGTTCTGATGTTTTGATATTCTTACCATAAAGTGAGCATTGTCTACAGTCCTGACAGAGTTAGATAATCTCGCGGTGCATTTGTGGTCTCCACATCTAGACTATCATTGCTTGTTGTCGTGGATGCGTTCTACTTAGTCGTTCTACTTAGTCTACTTAGTCAAAAATGAAAACAGAAATGGAATCGCCTGTCTGTCTATTAAAAAACAGTCATTAATGACTGCGGAATCTTCCTAGAATCTTGCGATGTAGTTTCCTAGCCGCATATATCCCTCTGTATCTCTAGCCAAAATGCATTTTCTCGACGGTCCCAGTTGAGAATCCTCCGTCGTTACTCGGACAGCAGGTCTGTTGACAATCCTGTTTTATGAGACTTTTTGTCACCTGAAACAATCGGTGTAACCTTTTTGGCCATTCTGTTCACCCTATTTACCATAGTTTTTGCCCTTGACGCCTTCGTAAACCGCTTTGGTCGGAAATTCGCCAAAATTTTGTCGTAGTTCTGTCTTAGATTTGTTACTGAGGTTTGTTTCGTTTTCTTTTGCCCGATCTGCTTGCTTCCTCCATCTGATCGCCTTCGTTTTGGCATTTTTCGATCCTCATCCGACATGGGTTGTTTGCCTGCCCGGACATTTTATGAGGGCAAGTTAACTTCACAATTTCATTTCCGAAAAATTTTGTTATTTAATAATTTGACTAAGGGAATTTTTGACAATTTCAGGTTGAGTGAAGATCGTTGACGATGATAATTAGCAAAGTTCTATTTAATCTGATTCTATTCTATTTAATACAAATGCTGCTCCTCGATTGGTTGGCTTAGGATATGACGACCCCTTGAGGCTTTATTTTAAATGAAGTGAGTTGACGTTCTCTTATTTTGCTTATTTCTGATTGGCTAATATCCCACTCGTATTTTCTGCCGCCTCCGAATGAAATTACGCAAAATCCGCGGCTCGATTCTGATTGGTCGAGATGACGTTGAAAATACTATCCGTCGCGGAATACAAATTTGCATATTCCGCGGTTTGGATCATGCTTCCAACACATGTGTCGACGCCCTATCGAATTAAACAAGATAAAGTTGAAATTCTTTGGACTGGCCAGATTAAATACATTCAATTGAGCTAAGTGCGGTGTAAATCTAACTAATCTGGGTGTAATATTAGAATTTGTGAGATAAAAAGACTGTTATGTTTAAACAATGATCCGGAATGTAATCTGAATGGTCGAGTATTTTGCGTGATTTATTCTGGAGAGAATTAATTACATGCGTTGTCAAATTTTTGAATGGATTGTTTGTCATAAAGGGACGAGGGTGAAGCTGGAAATTTTGGATTTCTCGAGAGATAATCTCCTATACCTATGTTTACTCCATAGATGTGCGAGATTGAGACTTGGAATGGCAAAAAAACGGTCTGCCCAACTTGTTAGGCGTGACTGCTACGTACAGTTACCCCTGTTTTTCTTGAGTGCTTTAACTAGGGCTTTCTGATCTGTTAGTAGATAGAAGTGCTTCCTCAATAAATAGCTCTTAATGTATTCACAGAACCAAAGAACTGCTAATAATTCCAGTTCATTAATTGAAAATTTCTGTTCCGTTTGATTTAAAAAGCTAGATGTTAACGCCATTGGGGCCCAATTTACTGATTCAATCTAGCGCGGCCCCCAATCCTTTATGGGTTGCGTCACTTTTGATTCTCAACTTTTTTGATGAATCGCGATAGTACATTTTTGTGCCATCACCAATTGAGCTGAATATTTCTTTTAATGCAACTTCTTGTGTTTCTGTCCAGACAATTGATTATTTATTACTGACTTTGAATGAAGGTCTCAAGGGTTCAGTTCTCTATCGCTGATTTGGAATGATTCTTGACAGTTGATTTAAGATTCTCATGAACGATCTGAGTTGTCTCAGAGTTTTTGGCGGCGTTGGGTTCAATACTGCTTCGATTTTTGAATCTACTACTGGTGTTACAAACTGGTCTGTTGTACAGTTGTCTAGTTTGAATATGTGTCCCTCTTTGATCAGCTTCTGAGTCTCTGCCCCACTTTCGGTTGAATGAAAATTGGGACTCTGCGGACCTTCCTTTTCCTGAATTGGTAATAGTGGTCATTTAAAAAGTGTGAATACTTTGTGGTTTTTAGATCTTTCGAGCCGATTATTAATACGTCGTTATATTTTGCCATAAAATTCTTCTTCCAAAATTGCGATTCTTCAGATTCTTAATTTTCTTCGGCATCAATTTTTCCAACTTGAGAATACGTCGAATTTTTTTTTCGTTGTAAATGTGCCTATCTTGGGTTGTATATCCAAACCTGGTAACATCTTGTTCGATTCTCTGAAATAAGGAATTTCACAATTTCGGCTACCCAGCCGTTAGAGTGTATGGTAATTACCACTGTGCCGAATAGTTTGATTGGATGGTGGTTGTAGTCAACATACTTTGTTTTGAGTGGGTGCTTGTCTAATGGTAGTACCCTTTCGGTTTTGTCATTTTTGTCTACAAGTCTGCTGTTTGTTTGTTAATGAATGATGCCCCCACTTCCGGTGTCTACGGTGGCGCTAAATACTTTTACTCTTAAACGTTTTGTTTGGCCTGTGGCTGCCTTTATGAACTCCAAATTTTTGACTAACTCGGCACCTCGATTTTTGTCTCTTTTTCCATATTTGAATATTCAGATTCGCTGTCCAGGTCTAAGAGGTTGCAGTCCTTTACTTGGTTTGATTTTACAAATCCTATTTTGAATTTTGAGGAATTACAGCACTTTGCGAAGAGGCCTTCTTTTTCCACAGCTGTTACAATTTGTCTCCTTTGCTGCACATTTTTCCTTATGCTCCGGCGTATATTTGTTTCCGCAGAAATGCCAGGGTGTAACTGTGTTCGACGATTTATTGTCGGGGTTGGGTCCTGAATTCTGATTTCTTCTTTTGTCTTATAAAGCCCTGTTAGTCCGATTTTGCACATTGTTTTGTGGTTGATCAGACATGGTGGGTTCTTGTTTGATTCTAAACGGATTTCCAGATGTGCTCGCTGATGGGTTCTGTTTCTGTAGGGTAATGACTGTTACATAGATCTTTTTTTTTGTGATAGTTCTGATTTGAGGGTTTCATCAATGTTCGCGCCTAGTCTGATGCATAGTTCCCGTTGAGTATCCACGAATATCATTTTTGCTATGAATATATCCCTGATCACGTCTTTTTCGGCGTCTTCTGCGCATTCATATTTTTCTGCCTGTCCTGTCAGTCAGATGTAGAAAGCCTCTAAACCTTCCTTTTCGCCTTGATTTCTGCTATAAAAATGCTTTTTTTCTACGATACAGTTCTTGTCTCTTTTCAAAAGACGTTCACATGCGGCGTAGAAACCTCTGAAGCTTACTGTTTTGAGGCTGACGTGGGCATTTTGTTGCAGGGATCTTTTCTTACCCTCGTTGCCTAGTGCTAAAAGAGTCTGGGTTTGATTCGGCTTTCCGCTTCATGATAATACACTGACGGATTTATCTTTGGGCTCTTTTTTCTTCTCTCGTCATTCGCCTCTTGTACCTTCCTGATAGCGGCATTGTTTCTTGCAATTAGGCCTGCCTCAGCTTCGGCGTTTTCGCCTGACACTGGTAGTTCTGGCTTCGGTGGTGGATCATCATTCATCGGTCCCGAGGTTGAGAACAAATCATTCGGGTTACATTATCAGATAGCGAGGAAAAATTGGCCATTCCATACGTCCCATGGATACGTTGGTTCCGAGGATGGTTTTGCCCAAAATGGTTGTACTCTGTTCGTCCATCCGAATATTGGACTGCTGGCTGCGCCATGAGATATCCGTAATTTCTGCCAGCTGAACTCAAGCTAAAAATGCTAAAATAAAGTAAAGTAAATTAATGTGAGGCTTAGTTACATTGGTATAACACTTGGTTACAAGTGGATACGGATAATACAAATAGAATCAACTGTAATCTTTCAACAGAGTATAAAGCAATGAGAGAGCGCACGTTACGTTACTTTAGCTATAGCACCAAGAAAGTTGACAGGTTGTTGATTAAAGTTTGAGTCGCAATATCTTACGCTGACCTTGAATAAATAGAATAGTCCCGTATCACAATTAGAATCAACTGTAATCATTCATCAGAGGATAAAGCTATGAGAGAGCGAACGTTACTTTAGCTTTAGCACCAAGAGTGTTGACAGGTTGTTGATTAAAGTTTGAGTCGCAATATCTTAGGCTGACCTTTGAATAAATAGAATAGTCCCGTATCACAATTCTAAGAGTTTTACAGAGATACTTATCAAAAATATAAAAGAATATATCTAATACTTGTTGTAAACTGGTTCCACAATATTTGATTTTTGTGGCGAATTGAGTTGGGGTGAGAAATTTGAGAGAGGCGAGACGAAGCATCAATTGAGAAAGGGTTAAAATCTGTGATTTCCATCTGAATGAGACGACCACTAATTCGATTGCTACGATTTCATAAAAGGCCACTATGAATATCTGGATTCAAATAAAGCGGCCCATAATTTGGTATTTTAGTCATTACATTATCAGATTCTGAAAACGCCAGAAGAGCAAGAGCGCTCGGCGGCTTATAACACGGATCTTGGGTTTTTAAATATTTTGTTTCGTATTGGAAAAATGTGAGAAACGGTTTTTATTGCGAATTTGGCTCACTTTTTCACAACTAATTTTGATGTTGCAGATGATTAGTTTTTCACCCATCCAACCCAAATGTACGGAAAAAATTCTGAGCAAAAAATATGAACAACTATTTTTTGAGCAAAAAAGTTGGAAAGGCAACTGTTTTATATTGGGATGTGTTCACTAAACCGAGTTATCATTAAATTACCAGATCAATAAACGAATTACATACTAACTATTTCAGTTGTCTTTTCATAGATTTCTAGAATTGATACTTCGTGATGAATATTAATAATTTTAAATTTTCTAGGACTACGAAAAAGGTCATTTTGTTTCATTTTTTGTTCAAGTTTTTGTTTCATGAAAGAATTCCGCATTTTTGTGCGAATCAGATTTTACAAATCAGATTTCAGTTACCGTGACTTTAAAATTGAATCATTGTGGATGTTTGAATTTTTATGAATGAAATTGAATGATAGTGACTAAACAATTCAATAGTTTTGGAATTTTGTTTCACTGATCTGGTGTGCGAGTTTTTGGTTTGTTGACACATCGATTCACTGACCTACCACCTTTGTGTTTCCAGTGTGTTCTTGTGAAGTGGCTCTGGGCTCGAACAGTAACATGATGGTACAGAGAGACGAGAGGTTAAACTTCATCCTCCCTTCATTTTTTGAAGAGCTCGGCAGAATGTGCAACCCTTTCAGGTAAATAATAATTTTATGTGCATTTAATTTCAACCAATGATCAGATTCCAGCCTTTTGTTTTTTGTTTTGCTGATTTGACATTTTGTCCAGTTTAGGCGAAGTAAGTAAAAAACACCATTTACAGGCTACGCACCCAAATCGCCAACTCGTGGAATCATTTGAAGATTTAGACCTTAGAAAAAAAACATGGTATGGTCCTCTGCTTTATGAAACATCAGAAAACATGCCGTTGCTAGCCAAATAATGTTTTCCCAAACGATGCAGTTTTAATGTTGTAAACATACGTTAATAACTCTGTAACTATGTATCGTCAGGAAAACATTAACTATTGTTCCCGGGTCGAGGTCCACCATTAATTTTTTTGACTTTGTCGGTCGCGGATATGTTAATTCGGCGACTGAAAATCCATAGCCTGCACAGATTTTTTATTAAGTCGCGGTCAAACTCTGGAAATACCGTATCTCGGTCGCAATGGTTATAAACTTAGTCGCGGCGGTCGAAAAATTTGTCGCGGCGGTCGAAAAATTTGTCGCGGCGGTTGAAAAATTAGTCGCGGCGGTCAAGAAATTAGTCGCAGCGGTCAAAAATTTAGTCGCGGTATGGTCGAAAAATTAGTCGCTTCGATCAAAAAATTAGTCGCGTCGGTTGGAAATTTAGTCAGGTTTTCAAAAAATTAATTGAGGTGGTCAAAAATTAATCGCGGCATTCTTTAAATTATTCACGTCATGGTAAAAACATTATTATAATTGTTAGTGTTTTTGTGTCCAAAAATTATGTGAGTTGAAAGTGTTGTGATTTAGTATTTTAGTATGTTATAACCTTGACCTCTATTATCTAATTAAGTACCAGTCAATGTTCACTCTACGAAGTCCAGTGGACTTCGGATCACTAGTTGCTCTTTTTAGACTACAGTCAGTTTTAATTCAAACATTACTTTTTACTCTCTTTTAATATTAATTAGATACAATAGTTACGAGTGGTAAACATACACTTTTATTATGGCGCAGTCAACAACTGATTCGAATCTGCGGGGAATATCCGCCTTTTGGCCGAACCACACGGTAGAACCTCCCACCCAATGGAACAACTGGATAGACCAATTTCATTTGGCTATCATTGCGAAGGAAAATTTAGACATAGACAACCTCAAAGAAACAGTGGAAGGGGAGACGACGTTACCGATCCTAGAAGGCGCCCAGGAGTCAGAAACTGACCAACAGAGGACAGGGAGGCCAGGAACAAAGAAGTAATGCGAGTCTACGAACAAGCTGAAGAGAAAAGACTAGCAGAAGAAAAACGGAAATTCGGAGGAATGAGGAGATATGAAGCTGACAAAACAGTAAGGTCAATCCTATACTTGGCCTTAGGAGCGGAAGGCAAAAGAGTTTTCGCCCAGAAACATCCAAGGGTAAAAGACCTAGGAATCTCATTCAAGGAATTGTACGAACTGCTAGAATCGTCTTTTATCAAACCAACCAACATAACATTTGAACGATATAAATTATTGAGCAGTAAACAAAAGGATAGAGAATCCTATGAACAATTTTGGGGCGCGTTATCAGATTTAGCAAGATCATGTGAAATTGGAATTAATGCAGAACAGGAGTGGTAAAATTGCGACTTACAACGTAGACTACTTTCGGAAGCTCTCAATCCATTGGATGCACTGAACCAAGCAATCATCGACGAAAAAGGCTACTCTAACCAATTTGACTAGATCTTTTAACACGACAGGAAGTAGCGGGAGAGTGTATAAAAACTTCAACAATGTAAAAAAGGAACCAAGCTTGAACATAGAAAGATCAAATACTTGTATGAAATGCGGGAATGCGTTTACCAAGGGTCATCTGAATGTGTGTCCGGCGAAAGAAATCGTGTGTAATATTTGTAAATATAAAGGACACTTCGGAAGACTTTGTAAATCGAAAGGAAGAAAACCCGCTGTAAATATTGTAGATGAAGCTGTAAATAGTCAGAATTGTTCATATTCCCCAGAAGACTTTCAGGCAAGAAGCAAAGAGAATTTTTGCAGAGTGATTAATGCCTGGACCGAAGAGGGGATAAGCGATAACGAAGATTATTCCGTTCTTAACATCAGAACAATCTACGATACCAATGGCTTGGAAACCAAGAAATTAGTCAACATCGGATTGGGAGACGATGCTATAGTCAATTTGAACGTTCCAGTGGATTCGGCAAGCCCAGTGAGCTTAATGAAGCAAAACGTACTACACGAATTGAAGTTGAGAAATCCACAATTGGTGATACACCCAGTAGAGAAGAAAATTAGGGAACTATACTGCGGATTCACAAACGACACAATCAACTTCATCGGGAAAGTGGTAGTGAGATTACAATCCAATGGATGGATCGCGGACAAAACCCCATTTTTTATCACTTCTGGACATGAGAGGAACAACCTGGGAAACGACAATCTTCCAAGAATTGGAATCGAGATAGCTCAACGACAGCCTCTACTACCCGTCAACAACATAACACGCCCAGAGTTGTGTAAGTTAAATAATTTTTCAGACACCATCCTTAATCTGTATCATAAGTACAAAGGATTATTTAACAGAGTGGGAAAAATACCATTGGACAGAAAAGTTACTCATTTCCACTCCCCATTCAAACCTATAACGTAAAAACGGAACTAAATAGAATGGAAAAAGAGGGGCATATCGTGAAGTTAAACAAATGCGATGAAGATTGTTTTATAAGTCCAATAGTGATTACAAGAAAAAAAAAAGACGGTATCATCAAGTTGGCATTAGATTCGAAACTATTAAATAACCAGATATTCAAGAACAAGTATCAAATGCCAAATGTACATGAACTGATCGATAATATTGCGCTCCAACTGTCAAGCAAAGAGTCAGGGGAAGTTTGGTTTAGTAGTCTAGTTCTAAAGAATGCGTACAGCCAACTAAAATTATGCACAGACACCAGCAAACAGTGTAATTTTAGTATTGTAGGGGGCGAAACCACTGGGACCTATAGGTTTTTAACTGGATTTTACGGATTGGGCGATATGCCAAAAGAATTCCAGAGGGTTATGGATTCTTTATTGAAAAACATTCTTTTTACCAATTGATGTATCGACGACATTTTAATAGCTTCGAAAGGTTCATTAAATGAACACAAAGCGATATTAACAAACATTTTAAACATTTTGGACAACAAGAATATGGCGGTAAAATGGGAGAAATGTGCATTTTTCCAAAAACAAATAGAGTGACTAGGTTTCAAGATATCAAATTCGGGCGTGAAACCATTGGTGGGAAAATCAAATTCGATTAAAAACCTACCAAGTCCCAAAAACATATCTGAACTTTCTTTGGGTCGCTCTTTGGGTCGATCTTTCTTTGGGTCGATCAATCAGTATATGAAATTTGTCCCGAATTTGTCTTCGCTAAGTTCTCCCCTACGACCACTTCTCGTAAAGAAATCAGTTTACCAATGGAATGACGAACATACAAAAGCGTTTGAAGAACTTAAACAACAGATAGTGAACATAACAGAGAATAATCATTTCGACATAAAAAGGATGTCAAGACTAAAGACAGACGCTTCTCATAGCGGTTTGGGAGCTACCCTAGAACAATGGGATGGGGAGAATTGGGTAACAATAACAATCGCCTCCCGATTTTTAAACAACCACGAAAGTAAATATTCGACAAACGAACTTGAATTGTTGGGAGTAGTCTGGGCGACAGAACATTTTAAAAATTACTTTTATGGTGCTGAATTCGAAATTGTAACGGATCATAAGGCATTGTTATCAGCATTAAATGCAAATCAGAGTAATAAAACTATGCACATCAGATTAACCCGTTGGGTAAACCGACTTTTACCATTTAGTTTCAAGATCAAGCACATACCGGGAAAAGAAATGGGATTTACAGATTTATTGTCGAGAGTACTTTCAGGAAAAGCACTCCCAACCTCACACCATGATAGCGAATTTGTAGTGACTACAGTACAAAAGATTGTAGAAAACCTCTCTGTAAATAGCGATTGTAAAAAGAATAATTGTAAAAAGAACGAAGTGTATAATCCAGTGGATGTAAATACGATCAGTAACTTGGATTGTAATAATCCAATGGGCGGAAAGAAAGAATTATCGCTAAGCATCCAACGGTCGTTCTTCTCGAATATTCTGAATTACCTAAACGACACTATCAGAATTTGTAATTCCAATCACTCGCGTTCAGAGTCTTGCACAAGCGGTTGCGTTCCATTAAATTTATCAAAATTTGACTTCAATTATTTTCTTTTATCAGATAAAACCTTTTTATTTTTTCTTGCCCATTCAATACTTTTAATCAATCAGTCATTAAATGCAGATCAAAAAAACAGTTACAAGAATTCATTACATTGGTTAATTCGTTAAAAATTTCACTCAGGGCAGAAAAGAATGGAGTTTTATTGAATTTTAATAACGATACAATGTCAGACTTACACAAGAAATTACCGGCCAAGTACAAGGGAGATCTCAAATTGCCTGACAACCCGTTATCGCTCACAGATCATTGCTCAAACAAGCTTATCAAACTCATGACGGACGAAGATAAAATCCTCGAGGAGGTAAAGAAGGCGGTACAGGAAGGCAGACCATTGGACAATTTTGGAGCCCACCTAAAGAACTGCCAGAGGGACATTCACGTGAAAGAATGACTGTTATTTAACGATAACAAATTGATATTACCGGCTGCATTAAGATCACCATTCCTGTCACTTCTTCACGAAACCCACCCAGGACAGTTCGGGATGAAAACCTTGGCAGAAAACATCTGGTGGCCACACCTATACAGAGAGATCTACCATCACGGAAAGAATTGCACTCAGTGTATCATGGCCGGTAAGAACCTAAAAGTGTTACTAAGGACGAACAATACTGAGAAATTACCGATTCTGACTGAACCAAACGAAGAAGTAGATTTAGACTTTGCGGGCCCATTGGACAAGAGTTGGGGTAACTCAAAATACCTGTTGTTATGCATCGACCGCTTTTCAAACTTTCCGTCTGCAAAGGTAGTGAACAATACCTCGGCTTCTTCGATTTTAACTTTCATGACAGACTACTGCCATCTTCACGGATTTCCAAAGTCCATTAGAGCCGACCATGGGTCATGTTTTACTCCGCTTGATTTTAGAAACTTCTATGAGAAGAACAACATTAAGTTAATCGGTCGGGGATCATAGATCCAACGGAGTAGTAGAAAGACTCATTTACACTGTCAAAGCTAAGCTACTGGCAATGTCGTTCAACGATCCAAAACCATCTTTAAAAACGGCAATTGATAAAATTATTTGGAATATCCGTTCGACGAAACAATCATCCATTGGATTCTCTCCTTTCGCAAAACATTTTAATAGATCTCCCAATACGGTCTGGAAATTTTTGGTCTCTCACTCGATTAGTTTAGATAAAGGGAAGTCAATTCTATTAAAGGACAGAGCACAAGACTGGGGGCTGACGACGCATTTGAAGATGGCTATCTGGAAAACAGAGCAATGGAGGAAAGAGGGTACGAGAGCGACCCTGCGGACAAAGTAGATAGAAATCTCCAGCGAGCTCCACTGTCAAACCCTTTCAGCCAAGGAGGTAACTGGTTTAGAAGAACAGCTAACAGGAGGGAAGGCGAACCGTATTTTAAACCACTTGGGGGTAAACCTCTGTCAGACACGAAGCATACGGTCACATTAGACAACGGACACGTGATCAGAAAATTTGAATTAGCTTTTTAAAAAAATCAAACCGGCAGCTCCTAGGACATTTTCGGCAAGACCGAATTCGCTAATTAATAATGATGATTTAGCAGGCAAGCGAAAACGAAACTCCCCTTCCAAGAGACGAGATTCAAATGTAGGAGGCCCTTCAACGAGTTACACACCAACGGGAGGAAATACAAAAAAAAGAGGAGAACTAACACTACGAGCACGAAAGGTTCAAATTTCGACTTTAATAGCTTAGATTATTCGTTAGAGTTAGACCTTTGGGATAAAGTCATTGATGACTACTTGGGTACGGAAGCAGAAACTGTATGTAATACACCGACTGTTAACTTACATAGTGATGTAGATCAGCCAAGAAGTACCGTACAAGGCCAAACAAACACTCAGACAACGATCACTATACCAACGGGCACAAGCGACGACCCAATTCGAGTGGACAGCTCTCCGGAGAAGACAGTGCAGACACCAAAAACTCCGATATCCTTCAAACATCGCGCAAAAAGGAACCCAGGCCCCCCTAAATTTTACGGGGATAGGCGTTTTATTGACCAAATGACGCTTGGAATGGAAACCAACAGTGCAGTAGACTCCGATGACGAACTGCTAATTACGTTCTCCAGCGCAAAGAGTCCACGATCTAATTTAATTTACTGTACGACGTCCCCTTCGGATTATCTGACACCTATTGAAGAGTTCCCACGCCACACGACACTGGTTGCGGAAACCACACAAGGTCCCTTTTCAACACCCTCCTCTCAAGCAACAAAGGCCGCATGGGTCTCTCCACCATTGGTAGAAGTTACTAGTAATACCCAGGATGATGACGGCAGTGACATATCCTCGGGAACTGACGCTGATGTAAGAAGAGAGGCCGATAACTTCCATGATAGATATAACCACATGGCCTTAAACTCTGAAAACTGTTAAACTCTGATATCAAGATATCTTTCGTATTTGCTTGAGCCTTTATCCATTGGATAACCCAAATTTTTTTTTTTACTATTATCTAGTTACCGATTTAGTTAGTTTGCCTTAATTGTATAAATGCTACATAACCCCAGTTGTACATATCATCTTGTACATTCAGTGTTGATATCTGTGTAAACCTGTAAGTAGCCTGTATATATTACCATATAATCACCTCCATTGTAATTTGTACTCTCTGTAAATAACCATTGGTGCTAATCGTGGTTACTTTTTGTTTCAACTTTGGCCCTGGTGGAGCGAGGGGAGATGGAGTATATGTGTGATATTGGCTACATCGACGAGCGGGCAGATATTATTTTTTTGTGCAGTGGGGAATGTTGTGATTTAGTATTTTAGTATGTTATAACCTTGACCTCTATTATCTAATTAAGTACCAGTCAATGTTCACTCTACGAAGTCCAGTGGACTTCGGATCACTAGTTGCTCTTTTTAGACTACAGTCAGTTTTAATTCAAACTTTACTTTTTATTCTCTTTTAATATTAGTTAGATACAATAGTTACCAGTGGTAAACATATACTTTTATTACAAAGATCGCCACTTTGGCCAATTTGGGACAATTAACGCGCGATGTTTTTCGCACTATTAACGTGTAAGCGGAGATTTAATCCGTCTTAGAAATCGTTCCAAATTGGTTAAAGGAAGCTTGTTTTCCCTAATTGATTTGTTACTAGGAGCAAAATCTATCACTTTGTGCTTTATATGGCGTGTGGGGATGGTTTTCATAAAAAATCTAAAACAAAAAAAATAATTTCATTTCATTTTAAAAGATTTAATTTTTTCATCTGATAACTGCTCCATAGACCTTAAAAACAGTCGGAACATTCAGGTCTTCTCTTTGATACGAGTAGTCTTGTTGTTCTCCTGCTCCACACGATATGCAAAAATCAAAATTTGATTTTTTGCCTGTGAAATTGAATTTTAAATTATGTTTTAGGCCACTTTCCTTCATAGAACACGGTAATTAAGAAAAATCATGAACTACAAAGTTCATGCATCAAAACCACTGCAAATAAGTATACACAAGCAGGTGTGGATTTTCTCGGGTGGGCGGTTTCTTTTCCGCGATCTTTATCTTCCGCGACTTTTATTTGTTTGAGTCGACCAAATTAATTTTTTGAGTTCTACCAAATTAGTTTAAAGACCTTATTTTGACCAAACTTTCTGCACCGCAAAAAGGCGTTTTTAGGCACTTGGAAAATTTTGACCAACAATTCGCGTTTTTTTTTGGCGCGCGCTCCTTCTCAAAATTAGTATATTTTGGCGCCAAAGACACCGTTAGAAAAATCAAATTTAGGGTCAGACAGACAAAAAATGGATATCTCAAAATAGTACAAAGGCTCGGCAGGAGGTTGAATCCCTGAGGAGGGCGAAGTGTCCGCGCCCGCCCCTTCCCCCTAAATCCGCTGGTGTACTCGAGCATACAAGCAGCCTTTTTCTTCAATTCAACATTGTTATATTAAATTTGACTAAAAAGTTTTTTATTCTGGACAGATGAATGGGACTTTTGATTGTAATTTTTTTAAAATCGGGAATCTATTGTATTAAAAAAAAACATTTTTTTTGCCTCAATTCTGATTGGATTGATTTAGTTTGCCGCTTGCGCTTCATTGGGACGAAATGTATTGCACGTTAATCGTCTCAAATTTGCCGATTTAGCTGTTTCAGAACCCCCCATGATTTTACAAACGTTCACAGGTAAAATCTACTTTTAACTTTAGCTCAGGACGTCAATAGCTTTCAGACTTATTGAAAATTCTGTCAAAACTAGCCGGTTAAAAAATCGAATGTTATCAGATTAAAAACTATACGGAAAAGAATTAATGTTTCGCTTTTGTCAAAAACTGGTAGGATAAACTTTTCTGAAGTTAACCAGTTTGATTACTGTAGTGAAAATATGTTAGTGGAGATTATTTTTGAGAAGTAACCGAAAGTAAGCCATAGAATTTTTTGTATTTGTTTCAGTGCTTTTTTCCTCCTCAAGCTCTCTACCCCAAATCGCATAAGCATCAAATTTATAACGTAACGAGGGGTCCTACAAGGTTGATAAAGTTGGTCAAAATGTATTTGTCAAAGCTTAATTAGTCCGCATGCCAAATTTTGTAACAGAAAAAAGTGAACAGAAAATTTAATTTTTAAGTGTCGAAGGGTGGGGGAAAGAGCCTAATTCATTAAACAATTAAGTAAAAGTCAGCAAAGAGAGTGGAGTGTAGAGTTCCTACTTATTGATGAAAAATTTGTTCGGCAAGATTGTTTTCGATTTGTTTCAGTCGTTTTTTCTGTCTCGCTGGCTATGTCACTGCAACTAACTCGACGAGTAGACTACCTGAAATCGGCGATAAGCTCAGATTCCGCGAACTGATCCAAAACTCTTTCCTCGACGTGAATTGGTTCTCATTCCGCGCAGAGGACACCGAAAATTGTGAGTATTTCAACAAATAAAAAAAGCAAAATCTGATTATAGAGTAGCGATGCGGAAGAGTATATATTCTACGTCTAACAGCCGAATGGTTACAGGTTCGAGGCCCACCATGATCTGTGCTCGTTGCTTGACGGTGATTCAACTTTTTCCTGCATAGAAAACATAAACAATTAGCAGTTGATTCTCAACAACAGTCACAGAAAACAGTGAAAAGTTGAACCGGTTTTATTTTTTTCCATTTGTCTTTTTCCTAAAAACTTTAAGATTGTGGCTACTGACGAGTTTTTTTTAACGAAAATGGTTCAATTTTTGTCCGCGGAATCATGACGTACATTAACCTTGCCCGTTCTCTTCTGCTCTTTTGTAAAAAAAATAATAAAACCAGCCGAAGTATAAACCAACCGAAAATGCACGGCGGGGGGGGGGGGGTGTTCAACATTACCAACGTCTTGCATATTCGGGTCATTGCTGATTAATTTCAATTCAAAATCGAACCCTTTTTTGAACATTTAAATTACCATGATGATATTCTGTAAATCAACGAAAACGATTCTTTTTTTTCGCAATTAAAATACAGTTCTTTTTTTCGGATCCGTTAAAAAAGTTTGGAGGGTAAAATTTTAGGGATATGGGGTCTAAGATGTAGTCGATTTGTGTTGCGTCAAAGTAATAGAGCACGCTTAATTTTTCTCGAAAGCGAAGAAATTGGTACCTTTTTTTTCAGTCGGATGCTGTTCGTTTCAAGAGGATGAATATGTGAACAACGGCCAACAGTTTGGATTATCCCCTTCCGAGTTTTTCTTCAAAGTATTCGATCTGAGAGATTTAAAAGACGTCAGGAATTTGGTCTTCGTTCGGGTGAGAATTTTGATTATTTCATCTCGTAATCCAAAACAACACTGCTCGTATCATGGCGAAGCTCTGGATGTTCCGACTGCCCCTTAAGGTCTATGGAGCGGTAATCACATGAAAAAATTAACAGTAATAGCAGTTAATTAGCAGTAATTAACATGCATTTTTTTTCTTAATCTGAGATTTTTTTGTGTAATTTAACTCCGAGTTGAACTAAGGCAATCTAACTGGTCCCAGTGTTTCAATATACAGCTCAGTAAAATTAAGACTTAAGTTTTGATATTGCCAGTCCAAAATGCATATTTTGTCAAAATATGATTTTCAAATGTAACAAGACTGCTCATATCAGGGCGAGGCCCTGAATGTTCCGACTGCTTTTTACTATGGAGCAAAAAATCACATGAAAAAATTTAATGTAAAAAGAATATAAAAAAATTTAAACTTGAGATTTTTTCGTGAAAATCATCCCCCCACACGCCATTTAAAACACAAAAAGATTAAATCTCCGCTTACGCTTTCATAGCGCGAAATATATCGTGCGTTAATTGTCCCAAATTGGCCAAAATGGCACTCTTTAAACCCCCATAACATTACGAAAAATGATCACAGGTAAAATATCTTTTCAAATTTAAGCTCAAGGCAACAATACTTTTTGAATGTTATAAAAAAATTTCATCAAAAATGGCTAGTTAAAAAGTCGAAATTTGTCTGAAGAAAAAAACCCACCCCGAGCACAAAAATTCCATTACCTTCGTTACTTTCGACAATAAAATTTATCCGAACTGAAGATTTTAAAAACCGTTGAAGATTTTTAACAATCAATTCAAGTGAGCAGTTTTAACACCAATTTTTTAAAATTTTTTTAAACATGATTGTTTTTAAGGTAAAAAAAAGAGCGTAACAATTGTGCTCGGTAGAGCTTTTTTCTTAGACTAACCTAATTTTTAACAGGGCTTCGGATACTTTTTGTTAAGTTGAAAAGTTGTGATTTTAGCATGCTCTAAACTAGTTTATGCGCTATGAAGGCGCCTTTAGAAAAATTTAGAAAAATTTCGGCCCAAAATGGATTACTTAAAAAGTACCAAAGGGGGGTCGGAGGGGGGTCGAATCCCTGAGGGGAGGGAGGAGGAGGCGTCCGTAACCTCCACCCCCCCCCCCCCCCCCCCCCCAAATCCACCCCTGGCGCTATGTGATTGTTTGGATGTTGAAAATTTTTCGCGATTTTTGCATGCGTGGCGAATTTATCCGCATTGATTTGGTCTAAATTGAAACTAATTATTTTCAAAATGAAGTTGGGTCTGTCAATATCAAAAATTAGGTGCTAACGGGTTATTTGAAACAATTTTCGAAGTCAATTTTTGAAAATATTCCTGAATAAGTTCTTTAAAAAGATCAATTAATGTGAGAGTCAGTGTAATTTTTAGTCATATTGGGATACTACCATCTGCATGAACGTTATCAGTCAGCTAAGCTACGGAACTGGAGACGTACTTAAAATAATGGGGGGCAGGGGACCCAACTCTTCCTTCACTCTACCCCCCATTGGGTACTCTGGCGAGGAGGTCATCACATTTGACGGATACTTACAAGTCCAGCGGGTTCTGACTTTCGACTGGTTCCGCAGAAATGTGATTTGTGGCGAGAAACCGCATGTTTGTACAAGACAATACGATGAAATGCTTAGCAGCCGAGCCTCTCATTTATTCGATTAGAATTCATGCAACACAACCCATATCAAGACATAGTCACGAAAAATCATAGTCAATAACAAACATTATATAATAAAAATTGATCCTGATTTTAAAATGATAAAGATTGCAACAATTGAAAATTTTCGAGAACAGTTTTTTTTCTATCAACTCAATAAATGCACGCATTAGGCGCCATCTCAATAATTATTGATGCAACTTGCTCTAGCAATCAATTTATAGACCATTTAACTAGGCTAAATAAATAAAGTTCAGTCCCCTTCATCTGAATCAAAAACATTAAGTAAAACGATAAAAAAAAGATTTTTTTAAATGTTTCCTTCACATTTATTGTCATGCTAACTGTGATTGGAACTTTCGGCGACTCATTTTTTGTACAATTTTTTTCGTTATTAAACATTTTTGTTAGAACTTCTTCACATTTTTTTTCAGTTCATTTAACCATTTCAAATACTTTTATTACGCTTGCGATTAGCAAGCCTTATCAAATCGGAATGCAGACTTTTTCGGGTTAACAACTAGTTTAACAAAAATCATTGAATCACATGTGACTTTGAAGCTGTGGAGCTATGCAGCACTTATCAATCACTATGCAGTTGACATGCTCGGATTCATGAAAACTCAAATTTAACTACTTGGTGGGTTTCTTACAAAATCAGTGTCTGCTTAAGTATTGTCGGCCTTGTTTCCGCTTCCTAAGTTTTTCTCAGTTGCCTAATTAAATTTCAAATGTCCTGCTTGGCATGTTTGACTAGATTTCTTGTTTGATAAAAACAAGTATTATGAAAACGTATGGGATTGGGTTTTTTATTTTATTTTTTAAACGTTTTGAAAAATTTATCAGTTTTTTGCAAAAAATTAGTTTCCAAAACCCTTAGACCGCTTTTCGAAAAAAGAGTGGCCATAAAAAGGGGGCGTACATTGTGTCCTTTTGTGTGCCTCTGGAACCCTCTTTTTTCTTTTGGCTTTATCCATTTGTCTAGAGCCTTCGTAAAAGTCTGATTTTTTTTCTCAAAAACAAAGCCAAATCTGAAATTTTGGTTTCAATGCATAGAAAACTTCCATCTACATAAGTTTTATTACACATAAATTTTGGCCCTCAGAATAGTGAAATTTTCGGCCCGCAAAATAGTGAAATTATCTCTTCCTCAGTAATTTGACCACCTGCCGACCCAAAGATTCTCCTCGTTGGTAGTTTTTAAGAAATCAATTTTCCAAAGTTGCCCAAAAACGGTTTTTTACCTGTTTGTTATAGTGCTTTAGGAGAGCTAGGAAAATCAATTTGGTCGGTCTAAAAAAGGGTCGTCAAACTTTTGAAATCCCCACCTAGAGAAAATCTTACATCCACCACTGCTCTCCCATATCTGAAATTTTGGCTTCAACCTATAGAACGGGTTACATACGCAACTACCCTCAACCTTTAAAACAGAAAGTTATGATTCTCAGAATTTTCATATTTTTGATTTGTTGACCGTTTTTTGGACTTTTCTCGATAATTAACCTACCAAATCTGATATGATAAGTTAAATCGACACAACAGTTTGTTAGAAGCTTACCTTTACAATTTGCTACGCCCAATCCTCTAAGCTAGTCCTCAATATTTTTTTCATTTATCTATAGAAACAATATATTTTATTTATCATTTATATATTTCAATTATCATTCTCTTTTCGTTTATTTATGAAACAATTAAGGTTTTGGGCAAAGTCTAATTTTTGAAACTACGCATTTCGTCTTGCAATCGTTTGTTTGTCAGGTTTATCGTATGATTGTGTTGTACCGCAGGTGGTGCGAAGCTACCCTTTGCATCTGTGTAGAAAGCTATGATTTGAAAAATAGAACAGTTTTGCAAAATTTTTGACGCAATAAAAAAACAATTTGTACTAATAATATGAGTTAATTTTAATTTCAAAAAGAATGCTTCAAAAAATTCAGTCTGAGATAAGGAAACAGCAAACGGAACGGCAACTCAGAAAAATATTTTTCTTACGTAATAAATTTAATTTAAATCTTAGTTTCATTGCAAGTTCATCCAAAAATGAATAATTGGAGTAAAAATTTGACATTTCAAAGTAGGCAAATAGAGCACTACAAAAAATTCTAATCTGTAGTCTCTTTTTCGACAAACTGTACCTTCTTTGATCTCTTTATCTTTTTTTTCGAAATCCTTTTTCAGCCAAGTGAACCTAAAATTTTTCTAGGGCGCCCGGTATCAATAGCTACTTGCATCCAAGTTAAAGCTTTAAGTAATCAACTATTAATGATTTTACGTTGATTTTTTAGCTATTATATAAAATTATAGTTATCAAAATTAGATGTTTGAATGATTTATAATAAAATAAGTTGTAATGTTTTTTCAGAGAATATATTAACGTATAATCTATTATACTATAATATAAAGAAAAGCTGATTGACTAAAAGAGAGATGTCTGACACACTTTGGTTCATCTGAATACAAAGTTTTACCGCGAAACAAAAGTTTCAAAGAGATCGCTTAAATTTAATTGAAAGTTCTCGCGGTAGTTGAAAAGTAATTCTTCCGAATAAAGCAAGAAACTGAAAAAAAATGAGCAGATGATTCAGTGATTACAAACAAAAAACTGCATCATGAGCCACATATAACCGAGTAACGAAAAATTTGAAAGCGTTATATGCTTGAGTTGATTTTAAAACTGATAAAATATTTATCCCTATTTCACTTAAACCAACGCCTATGAAAAGCCAAATTATGAGCAATTCAGATTTAGGATCGAAAACGAGATGGAGGATTAAAATTGATGAAATTGTACTTTAATTGATTATAAAATGTTTCGAAAAAGACGTTCAGTAAAATTGGTCTCTACATGATCAGACCAGCGGTTAAAACTGCTTGAAATCAGATGCTGGTACTAATTTTAAGGGGAGCGACAAGCGACATTTACTAACAAGCGACAAATCGTAACCTGGCATTTGCAAGTAGTCTTTGCTCCGATTTTTTGTCGGTCACAAATTATTGCCTGTTACCAAATGTCACCTCCTAAGATATACAGTGTAGCGCATTTCTGAAATAATAGGCAGAACAGCCGTTTTTCTTCTGAAATGTTTGTTTGAAAAAGACAAGCTTACGTTTCAAATTGAGTGCAGATGACAATTTCAACAGAAAACAAGCAAAAAGAATCATAATTTCAAAGATCATACGGTAAGTTTTTAGCTACTACTCAAACTTTAGCACTTAAATTTTAAAATAAATTTGATACTTAAAAGTTTACATTTTTTCAAACTTATTCATTGGGCAGTCAGAACACTCCAAATTGTGATCTATTATACATTCGATCTCGTTATAATTTTTCTGGACATTAATTACATTATTATGTTCAATGCAGGGATTGAAAGAAATTTAAAAAAATTGAAGACAAGAAGGCCTACGCTTATCGCTTAGGGTCATTGACTTCGTAACAATTATGGGTTTTCTATTAGGCTAATCGAACCCATAAAGCTCAAACTGTTAAGATTGTTCCATGTTCCTAGATGATTTTTCCAGGTTGATTCAGATTTGAAGAAGTCGCGATATAAATCAATTTTTGACATTAATATGTGCCTGACATAATGTTGATGAGATAAAAAATTATGGATCTATTTGATTCTGATTCTACCTTGATCGGAACCAGATACATTCAAAATTTTTATGTCATCAACTTTATGTCAGGCTTATATTAATGTCGAAAATTTATAAATGTCGCAACTTCTCCAAATCTGAATCAGCTTGGAAAATTCATCTCAGAATAAGAAACAATCTTCACAGTTTGATGTTTATGGGTGCGATTAGCTTAATATAAAACCCAGGATCGGTACGAAGTCAATTTTTCTCTATTTTTCATTTCG
>NC_087062.1:97735091-97785132 GCF_963678635.1 Symsagittifera roscoffensis
AAACATGCTCATGAAATTTGTTTTTTTTTTCATGAGCATGTTTCTTTTTTTGTGTTGGGCTTCACTCTGGACTGACTTTCCCAGGCACAAAAAAAAACTTATTTTGGAAAACTGAATATCCTGAGCTACGTATACAGCAACCCTCTACTCTTTTTTGAAATGATCGCTTTTAACAGAGACGCAAAAAAGTGATCGCAAAAGTTCTTTTTTTCGTCATTTAATTGAAATGGCAATTTGATCGAGCTGAAAAAAAAACCTGGAAGTTGCCTGAACTACTTTGAAAACCACTTATATCAAAAGTTTCAGGACTCCATTTCTATCGAATGTCACATTGTTGTGCTTACTGCCGGAGCGAACTTCCGACTGAGTCTCAATTTATGACATTAGGAGGCCAAACTGAGCACTGGATAGGCACACAATTTTGTGCATGTCTGTTTTTGGATTAACTTTTTAAACATGTGCTAAAATGTAGGTGGATTCCGCGTACAAATACTTGTACCGTACATTTTTTCGGCACATTATTTTTTTTGCGGATTCCGTATGTAACGAGCGAATATAGAAAATTGTTTCGGTTTCCACAAATGTAAGCAAATTCCGCTAATATGTGCGGATTCCGCTTACAATTTGCCGTTTCCGCTTATAATTTGCGGAATCCACGACAGCTTAAGTTTACTAAACCTATATTACTATTTGTTCATGGTTTCCACGAAGCATTACGGATTCTGCAAAATTTGTTGCGGATTCCACAATTTTTGTTGCGGAATTCGCAAATTTGCCTGTTTTTGGAGTATTTTTGAGCAATACAGTGTTTTAGCTATTTGTCCATGGAATCTAAAACAGCAAAGAAGTCGAGGAAAACTGCAAAAAAGCGGATTCCGCGACAAATCAGATTTTGGCCTGTTGCGGAATTCGCTCACAGTTCACAAATGCAGAGTTTGGAAGGGAAATAAAATTTTTGCCTATTGTAGTTTTCCGATTTTGTTTAGGCAACCTGGTCAATTTTTTTTAGTTCGATCTTTTTTGGTTACTTTCGGGGTTCTTCCGACTCTCTGCAGCTCCTCCGCGTCATCTTCATCGTCACGCGCCCTACAACGACAGTCACACGACTTCATCCTGCCTGACGAAACCGAAGAATTAGGACTCAAATGTCTGCAGTTCAGGTTTGTGACAAAAAAAGTCTGATACTAGCACGTCGTAATAAAAAAACCCCAAATTTATTTTCCCCTCATTAACTAGTTGCTTTTCGTCAACCAAAATGCTTTGTCAGGCTCTGCCAAATCCTTATTTAAGCCCTATAATAAAAAATTTTGGGGGCTGCGGATAATTTTCAAATAATGGTAATACTCACTCTATTGTCTGATTGAATCAGGCTGAATGGCGTGTCTTCTCCTTAAAACTCCGATCTAATTTTATTTATTCACTATAGCTCGATATGGCTCTTTTCCTTTTCCCCCACTTTTGATTTTCAATTTGGAAAACTAACTTTACGTTGGCATAATGCAAAAAAAACTTTGTGTGGCAAACAAACTAACTTTTAAAAACAAACTTGTTCTGATACTTTACATCGTAACATCACGCATTCAGCCATAATAACACGCAAGACAACTGAGATAGAAACTTTGACATATGGAGTGGGGGGAGCCCTCGAAATTTTTTCATAGCCAAGCTCTCATTGTGCGTTGCTTCGTTAAACGGTAACTCCATGCATAAAACAGCTCTCTTAAAAACCATTCAGTGTATTAATTAAACGAGCCAATTTTTGCAACATTAAATAAAGCTTCAACATCTAACTACAACCTAGATTAACCTTAATCAATGATTCACGCGCATTTTACCTCATTTTTCGCACGAGTTATATGGAGAGTAGTGTCCATTCTTTGTAGTATTTTTTTTGGCTGAATCATCGACAAGTTTTTTAAAGGCGTCTAACGCGCCAAAATATACTAAATTTGAGAGGAAAGCGCGCGCCAAACAGCGCGATTTTCAAATCAACCTTTTCGAAAAGGTGCCTAAAACGCCTTTTTGCCTGCGGCGCAAATTTTTTGGTAAAAACAAGGTATTTCAAGTGGTTTGGGAGTGATTGGGAACTCAATAGAGTCGACCTAAAATAACTTAAAATGGTTGAACAAATTTTCGAATTTTTCTTGAAAATCGGCTGCCTTCGTGAAAAACCTGGATCTGCCTGTGAAAATAGGTTGCCTTCGTGAAAAACCTGGATCTGCCTCTGTCTATGTTGAAAAACATCCTCTATAAAGTCTTTTGTATAATGTTTTTACAAAGTCAGGCATTATAAGTAATTGATTGACCATTGTTTATGTTGTTACGGTTTTTAAAGCATCAAAATCTACTGTAAATTTTTTAATGATCGAACATAATGGAACCTTCGGTAATTTTTTATTGCGTTTTTAGTTTGTTTTTAATCAATTACTAAAAATTTTAGTGCTGAATAAAATTGTTCAGACCGCATTAAAAATTTAAAAAGCATTTTTCTTACACTGATTTCAGACAAAAATCATTATGAGGCCAAACAGTGCTGTGGATAGTCGCACAACTTGGTGTGGTGAGTGTAGATCTCTGGAAACAAGATACAAGTCTTTGAACAAGTCAATCTTTTGTCGGGACAATCAAAGAACAGAAATTACGAAACAATAAAATACGTTCAAAGATCAAATAAAACCTGATGCGCAGTCCGCTTACAATTCTCAAAAAACACAGTTTGGCTTCGTAATGATAATGGGAGCAAAACTGATCAACATTTTACCCCAAACACAATCAATTTAAATTTTTCTTAACCAATCAAAAATTATGGTAAGAATACCCAATCGATTGCTCACAAAACTATATGAAAGCAACTTTGAATGTAACGCATCAAATTTTAAGAAAAAATATAATACACAAACTTTACTGCAGTGTTTAAAAAAAGTTGTTGAAATAAAATTGTCGTTTTGTTAAGTTAAAATGACATTTTATCGCACTCGAAAACATTCATTTATTCATACAAAAACAATAGGAAGTAACTTTTCTTGGACATTGTTTTCCACTTTGATTTAGTTTCGAAGGCAATGGAACCGTAGGTTTTAGCAGTATAATTTTGGATTGATTAAAAAACCATTATGAAAGTGGAAATTCGAATGCACCACCTTGGTAAATCTCTAAGCAAGTTTTGTCTTAAGTGACCCAAAGTGAGAAAACTGCGTTCTAATTTTCATTGCTAATTTTTGTTCTGATAATTCTAATGAGCGTTTTAATAAATCATAATAATGATTTTTAATTTTTTCGTTATAACTCAAGTTTATAACACGTTTCAATATATTCATAACTTGCACATTGTATACATTTAGTAATTTTTTATTGTTATACAAAATATTCAAATAACTTAAGTTTTTGTATTTCAAAATTATTTATTAATCCTGTTTAGAATCACCACCACCCTCACTTTCATCTAACTTTAAAACTCAACAATTCCATTTAACCCCAGTTTACCCGCATCCAGTTGCCAGCGTTAATAATCGTTTATAATATGATTTTAGTACCAGTCTTACAAAATTTACGAAAAAGTTGATTTTAATCAATTAAAAATCGATTACAATATCTCTTTTGAAATCAAAGATAATCAATTATATTACATTATAATCGATTATTTTATCCAACTTTGTAATTCATTTGTTTTGCAAAATCCTTTAAAATCTATTCTAATTGATCATTTATACTTTTTGTAGACGATGATTAATGTGAAAAATGTGAAAACTGTTTTTTACAGTTTTCAAATCAATTCAATTATATAACGTTTTTCATTTCCCCTTGGTTATAGTTGTTATTTGAAAACATTTAAAGATGCACAGTTGAAGTTTTTTTGATCACCAAAAAATCAGAACACTGCTTTTGTTGCATGATTTATATTGTTGAGTTATATTTCACCTACCGCTGAATTCTTTCAACTAATATGAAGGGATATTTATGAAACATTTCTTTCGTGGTAAAGTTTTGTGTTCAGATGAACCAAAGAGTGACAAAACATCTTCTAGAAATTTTTGACAGAAAAAAGGTTTATAATCTATTATAATAGATTATAACAGATTATATGAGATTATAAGAGATTGGAGTTTTTAGAGATTTTCGGAAAATTTATAATCAATTATAATTGATTATAATTTACTATAAGGTCACGAAAAATGTTATCATTATAATGGATTATAAATCAATTTAATATCTAAATTTGGCGCTTATCGTGATAAAAGTTAGGATATTTTGATAAAAGTACGATTATAATTGTAATATAATCGATTATTTTCTCTTTTTACTGAGTGCGGGTATATTCATTGCTCTTCCCCTGCTTATAACTTCTCCATATTAGCCCTTCCCTAGTTTAAATGCGAGAGGGAGTAAGTTTCGGGATATTTTTGGGGTAGTGGGTAAATACAGGGTTTTTTTTTAGATGAATTTACGTTTTGTTATAGGGGTAGACGTGAGGGAACTTAATTTGGGGCTACGTGTGGGAAGGAAAAAAAATGAGGAGTAACCATGGAAGAGGGAAGGTAAAATCTTGCTTTTCAAAATTGGGGGTGGGCTGTTAAGTAATAATATTCTTATTCAATGTTGTAAATATAAGGAAAAAAACGTTTAGAAACACTAACAAGACTGCTCGTATATAAGGGACTGCGCTTAAGGTCAGTTGAAGTTTTTTAACGAGTCGAAAACTGACTGCATAAAAAACGACATCGAGCATAGAGATTCCGCACTTTCTTCAAAAGTCGGACAACAAAATTTGAGTAGGTTTCAACGATCAGTAGGCTGTATAAACTTTGCAACAAATTTCGAGTTCTTTTTTTATCCTCACATGTGAGTTTCAGTTTTGAAAACCACTTATTACATAATCATTATGTAATGAAATTGCATGTTGTACAAAATAACTATCGTGAACACATCGTAAGATCACGCATTCAGCCGTAATGAAGCGTAAAGCAACTAGGAAACTACTTTTAAAATTTGAAATGTCGGTGGAAATTGAAAAAGAGTCATAATTTGGCTACATGTTTTTTAAAAAAATATTGTTCATTAGAATCCAATAGAAGATCATTAGATAGTTATAATTAACTTCCGTTTATTGAAATCAAATCTACCTTCAGAAGTAAATAGAATCTTTTAGGAGCAAACTTTCATGACTGTGTTATAATCAGTTATAATCAATTTTTTCTCATGAAATTATACTGCGGGTTTCGCTACTTATTTATTTTACGAAGATTGCTATGGTCAGAGGCCAATGTATTTTGCAACTAGCCAATTTTGTTCTAAGCCTTACTGGATTTTCAACCCTGTGAGGCGTCAGCTTTTTTCAGTTTTGCTAATTGTACCATTTTTCGAAGAAAGTGACGGAATATTTGTGTTCGAGCGATTTTTCCCCCTGACAAATTTCGACTTTATCTTTGATTCTAGCTTCTTGCCCTGTCTTTCTCCTAACCGAAACCAAAGCACACTCCTTTTACCCCCCCCCCCCCCCCCTCCCCCTCCCGCCCCCATCTTGTTTTTGCTTTTTCCCCAAACAAATACCTCCTCATATAGCGTTCCCCAATTTTAAATGTGAGGGGAATAACTTTGCGTACACTTTTGGGTAGGTATAAATATGTGCGTTGGGAAGTATGGGTGTGGGGTGTAAGTACGCATGTGTGTAAGGCTGGGCGGGGTTTAAATTTCTGATAGGTTAAGTTTTGGGAGTAAGTTTGGGGATAAGTGAGATAAAGGGTAATATGGGGATTAAAAAGGCGAGAAGGGAAGATAAACTAATATTTTTAACAATTAGTTTGGGCTTTTAAACAATCATAATAATAACAAGACTGCTCGTATCAAGGCGACGCCCTGAATGTTCCGACTGCCTTTTAAGTTTTATGGAGCAGTAATAACAAAAAAAAATTAAATGTAATAAAATGAAATGAACAGTTTTTTTTTCTAAAATTTGAAATTTTTTATGAAAATCATCCCCTCACACGCCATATAAAGTAGAAAAGGACATGTTTCGCTCCTTGTAACAAATCAATTATGGCAAATAAAATTTCTTTCAACCAATTTGGAACGATTTTAAGATGGATTAACTCTCCGCTTACGCGTTAATAGCGCGAAATATATCGCGCGTTAATTGTCCCAAATTGGCTAAAATTGCAATCTTTAAACCCCCATAACTTTACGAAAAATGATAACAGGTGAATTATCTTTTCAAATTTGATCTCAAGACAAGAATACCTTTTGAATGATATAAAAAAAAATCCGTCAAAAATGGCTAGTTAAAAAGTCGAAATTTGTCTGAGGAAAAAAAACCCACCCGAGCACAAATATTCCGTTACTTTCGTATCAAAAGTCGGAACAATAATTGTGGTTCAATTTCAGTTTCAATTTTGTAGAACTAATTTTACCATCTTATAGTGTGATGAGATTTTGCATGGTGAACAACCTAATTATTGTGACTACGCTTGTTTCTCATTCATTACATCGTAATATCACACATTCAGCCGAAAAACCAAGCTCAACAACTGAGAAAAAGGTTTTCAAATAAGGGGGAATGAATAAGAGCGTGGATAATCAATTTTTGTTTTTTTGAAAACACTTTCGATTTCTGGGAATGCTCTTTTAATTAATTAAAAGGAAACAACCCTGACTGTGTAATCCATTATAATATTTTTTGTTTCATAAGAGATCGCCGCGGGTCGTGCTAAATGTTAGTTTAACGGAGAAAACTTTGGCCATTAGTCAATGTTTTTTGCTATTAGCTAAAGTCCGTGTTAGCCTTACTAGTTTTCCAGCCTTTCGAGACGTCCAATTCCATCAAATGTGTCCAAATTTCCATGAGAGAGATGATGTCAAACTTTGTTCACCTGTACACGCTGCTACGTTTTAAGGCAGTTTATAACTTGACAAAGTTTATAAAAAGATTTTCATATATTGAAATCCAGACAGAAAAAATCAAAGAAAAATTGGCAGAGAGTCTGTTTTTTCTTCAGACAAATTTTGACATTTAAGTGTAAAATTAAATTATTTTTTCCCGGCGATCCTTTTTTCCAATAGTTTGAAATTGATTATAATTTACTATAAGGTCACGAAAAATGTTATCATTATAATGGATTATAAATCAATTTAATATCTAAATTTGGCGCTTATCGTGATAAAAGTTAGGATATTTTGATAAAAGTACGATTATAATTGTAATATAATCGATTATTTTCTCTTTTTACTGAGTGCGGGTATATTCATTGCTCTTCCCCTGCTTATAACTTCTCCATATTAGCCCTTCCCTAGTTTAAATGCGAGAGGGAGTAAGTTTCGGGATATTTTTGGGGTAGTGGGTAAATACAGGGTTTTTTTTAGATGAATTTACGTTTTGTTATAGGGGTAGACGTGAGGGAACTTAATTTGGGGCTACGTGTGGGAAGGAAAAAAAATGAGGAGTAACCATGGAAGAGGGAAGGTAAAATCTTGCTTTTCAAAATTGGGGGTGGGCTGTTAAGTAATAATATTCTTATTCAATGTTGTAAATATAAGGAAAAAAACGTTTAGAAACACTAACAAGACTGCTCGTATATAAGGGACTGCGCTTAAGGTCAGTTGAAGTTTTTTAACGAGTCGAAAACTGACTGCATAAAAAACGACATCGAGCATAGAGATTCCGCACTTTCTTCAAAAGTCGGACAACAAAATTTGAGTAGGTTTCAACGATCAGTAGGCTGTATAAACTTTGCAACAAATTTCGAGTTCTTTTTTTATCCTCACATGTGAGTTTCAGTTTTGAAAACCACTTATTACATAATCATTATGTAATGAAATTGCATGTTGTACAAAATAACTATCGTGAACACATCGTAAGATCACGCATTCAGCCGTAATGAAGCGTAAAGCAACTAGGAAACTACTTTTAGAATTTGAAATGTCGGTGGAAATTGAAAAAGAGTCATAATTTGGCTACATGTTTTTTAAAAAAAAATTGTTCATTAGAATCCAATAGAAGAACATTAGATAGTTATAATTAACTTCCGTTTATTGAAATCAAATCTACCTTCAGAAGTAAATAGAATCTTTTAGGAGCAAACTTTCATGACTGTGTTATAATCAGTTATAATCAATTTTTTCTCATGAAATTATACTGCGGGTTTCGCTACTTATTTAATTTACGAAGATTGCTATGGTCAGAGGCCAATGTAGTTTGCAACTAGCCAATTTTGTTCTAAGCCTTACTGGATTTTCAACCCTGTGAGGCGTCAGCTTTTTTCAGTTTTGCTAATTGTACCATTTTTCGAAGAAAGTGACGGAATATTTGTGTTCGAGCGGTTTTCCCCCTGACAAATTTCGACTTTATCTTTGATTCTAGCTTCTTGCCCTGTCTTTCTCCTAACCCGAAACCAAAGCACACTCCTTTTACCCCCCCCCCCCCCTCCCGCTCCATCTTGTTTTTGCTTTTTCCCCAAACAAATACCTCCTCATATAGCGTTCCCCAATTTTAAATGTGAGGGGAATAGCTTTGCGTACAATTTTGGGTAGGTATAAATATGTGCGTTGGGAAGTATGGGTGTGGGGTGTAAGTACGCATGTGTGTAAGGCTGGGCGGGGTTTAAATTTCTGATAGGTTAAGTTTTGGGAGTATGTTTGGGGATAAGTGAGATAAAGGGTAATATGGGGATTAAAAAGGCGAGAAGGGAAGATAAACTAATATTTTTAACAATTAATTTGGGCTTTTAAACAATCATAATAATAACAAGACTGCTCGTATCAAGGCGACGCCCTGAATGTTCCGACTGCCTTTTAAGTTTTATGGAGCAGTAATAACAAAAAAAAATTAAATGTAATAAAATGAAATGAACAGTTTTTTTTTCTGAAATTTGAAATTTTTTATGAAAATCATCCCCTCACACGCCATATAAAGTAGAAAAGGACATGTTTCGCTCCTTGTAACAAATCAATTATGGCAAATAAAATTTCTTTCAACCAATTTGGAACGATTTTAAGATGGATTAACTCTCCGCTTACGCGTTAATAGCGCGAAATATATCGCGCGTTAATTGTCCCAAATTGGCTAAAATTGCAATCTTTAAACCCCCATAACTTTACGAAAAATGATAACAGGTGAATTATCTTTTCAAATTTGATCTCAAGACAAGAATACCTTTTGAATGATATAAAAAAAAATCCGTCAAAAATGGCTAGTTAAAAAGTCGAAATTTGTCTGAGGAAAAAAAACCCACCCCGAGCACAAATATTCCGTTACTTTCGTATCAAAAGTCGGAACAATAATTGTGGTTCAATTTCAGTTTCAATTTTGTAGAACTAATTTTACCATCTTATAGTGTGATGAGATTTTGCATGGTGAACAACCTAATTATTGTGACTACGCTTGTTTCTCATTCATTACATCGTAATATCACACATTCAGCCGAAAAACCAAGCTCAACAACTGAGAAAAAGGTTTTCAAATAAGGGGGAATGAATAAGAGCGTGGATAATCAATTTTTGTTTTTTTGAAAACACTTTCGATTTCTGGGAATGCTCTTTTAATTAATTAAAAGGAAACAACCCTGACTGTGTAATCCATTATAATATTTTTTGTTTCATAAGAGATTGCCGCGGGTCGTGCTAAATGTTAGTTTAACGGGAAAACTTTGGCCATTAGTCAATGTTTTTTGCTATTAGCTAAAGTCCGTGTTAGCCTTACTAATTTTCTAGCCTTTCGAGACGTCCAATTCCATCAAATGTGTCCAAATTTCCATGAGAGAGATGATGTCAAACTTTGTTCACCTGTACACGCTGCTACGTTTTAAGGCAGTTTATAACTTGACAAAGTTTATAAAAAGATTTTCATATATTGAAATCCAGACAGAAAAAATCAAAGAAAAATTGGCAGAGAGTCTGTTTTTTCTTCAGACAAATTTTGACATTTAAGTGTAAAATTAAATTATTTTTTCCCGGCGATCCTTTTTTCCAATAGTTTGAAAACTCGGTACAAAAAGACTGCTCGTATATAAGGGACTGCGCTTAAGGTCAATTGAAGTTTTTTAACAAGTCGAAAATTGACTGCATAAAAAACGACACCGAGCATAGAGATTCCGCACTCTCTTCAAAAGTCGGACAACAAAATTTGAGTAGGTTTCAACGATCAGTAGGCTGTATAAACTTTGCAAAAAAATTTCGAGTTCTTTTTTTATCCTCACATGTGAGTTTCAGTTTTGAAAAACACTTATTACATATTCATTATGTAATGAAATTGCATGTTGTACAAAATAACTATCGTGAACACATCGTAAGATCACGCATTCAGCCGTAATGAAGCGTAAAGCAACTAGGAAACTACTTTTAAAATTTGAAATGTCGGTGGAAATTGAAAAAGAGTCATAATTTGGCTACATGTTTTTTAAAAAAATATTGTTCATTAGAATCCAATAGAAGAACATTAGATAGTTATAATTAACTTCCGTTTATTGAAATCAAATCTACCTTCAGAAGTAAATAGAATCTTTTAGGAGCAAACTTTCATGACTGTGTTATAATCAGTTATAATCAATTTTTTCTCATGAAAATATACTGCGGGTTTCGCTACTTATTTAATTTACGAAGATTGCTATGGTCAGAGGCCAATGTATTTTGCAACTAGCCAATTTCGTTCTAAACCTTACTGGATTTTCAAACATGTGAGGCGTCAGCTTTTTTCAGTTTTGCTAGTTGTACCATTTTTCGAAGAAAGTGACGGAATATTTGTGTTCGAGCGGTTTTTCCCCCTGACAAATTTCGACTTTATCTTTGATTCTAGCTTCTTGCCCTGTCTTTCTCCTAACCCGAAACCAAAGCACACTCCTTTTACCCCCCCCCCCCCCCTCCCGCCCCCATCTTGTTTTTGCTTTTTCCCCAAACAAATACCTCCTCATATAGCGTTCCCCAATTTTAAATGTGAGGGGAATAACTTTGCGTACAATTTTGGGTAGGTATAAATATGTGCGTTGGGAAGTATGGGTGTGGGGTGTAAGTACGCATGTGTGTAAGGCTGGGTGGGGTTTAAATTTCTGATAGGTTAGGTTTTGGGAGTAAGTTTGGGGATAAGTGAGATAAAGGGTAATATGGGGATTAAAAAGGCGAGAAGGGAAGATAAACTAATATTTTTAACAATTAGTTTGGGCTGTTAAACAATCATAATAATAACAAGACTGCTCATATCAAGGCGAAGTCCTGAATGTTCCGACTGCCTTTTAAGTTTTATGGAGCAGTAATAACAAAAAAAAATAAATGTAATAAAATGAAATGAACAGTTTTTTTTCTAAAATTTGAAATTTTTTATGAAAATCATCCCCCCACACGCCATATAAAGTAGAAAAGGACATGATTCGCTCCTTGTAACAAATCAATTATGGCAAATAAAATTTCTTTCAACCAATTTGGAACGATTTTAAGATGGATTAACTCTCCGCTTACGCGTTAATAGCGCGAAATATATCGCGCGTTAATTGTCCCAAATTGGCTAAAATTGCAATCTTTAAACCCCCATAACTTTACGAAAAATGATAACAGGTGAATTATCTTTTCAAATTTGAGCTCAAGACAAGAATACCTTTTGAATGATATAAAAAAAAATCCGTCAAAAATGGCTAGTTAAAAAGTCGAAATTTGTCTGACGAAAAAAAACCCACCCCGAGCACAAATATTCCGTTACTTTCGTATCGAAAGTCGGAACAATAATTGTGATTCAATTTCAGTTTTAATTTTGTAGAACTAATTTTACCATGTTATAGTGTGATGAGATTTTGCATGATGAACAACCTAATTATTGTGACTACGCTTGTTTCTCATTCATTACATCGTAATATCACACATTCAGCCGAAAAACCAAGCTCAACAACTGAGAAAAAAGTTTTCAAATAAGGGGGAATGAATAAGAGCGTGGATAATCAATTTTTGTTTTTTTGAAAACCTCTTTTAATTAATTAAAAGGAAACAATCCTGACTGTGTAATCCATTATATTATTTTTGTTTCATAAGAGATCGCCGCGGGTCGTGCTAAATGTTAGTTTAACGGAGAAAACTTTGGCCATTAGTCAATGTTTTTTGCTATTAGCTAAAGTCCGTGTTAGCCTTACTAGTTTTCCAGCCTTTCGAGACGTCCAATTCCATCAAATGTGTCCAAATTTCCATGAGAGAGATGATGTCAAACTTTGTTCACCTGTACACGCTGCTACGTTTTAAGGCAGTTTATAACTTGACAAAGTTTATAAAAAGATTTTCATATATTGAAATCCAGACAGAAAAAATCAAAGAAAAATTGGCAGAGAGTCTGTTTTTTCTTCAGACAAATTTTGACATTTAAGTGTAAAATTAAATTATTTTTTCCCGGCGATCCATTTTCCAATAGTTTGAAAACTGCTGTCCGGATAATTCGGAACAATTAACGCGAGAGAACAATCGTGCTATTAACTCGTGAGCGAATATTTAATTCACTCATCAATTGTTCCAAATTGTTTGAAAAAATTATCAGTTTTTTTTCAATTGATGTTTTTAAAAAGTATTTCAACGACGCTGGAGGGCAGTTGGTTTATTCAGGTCTTTGTCCTGAAAAGGGCAGTCTTGTTTTTTGTTGGGAGTTATCCGTTTCTTGCTAGATGTCTATTGCTGCAAGTTGACTTTTGCTGCGAGTTGTTTTCTGTTACGAGTTTTTAAACTACCACCTTTTCTGCCTTAACTGGGCCAAAAGTTTGTTTTTTAATGATTCTTTCAGTTTGAAATTTTTTGAAGAAAAAAAATCAGTGGAAAATTCCGTATTTTACAGTAAAATTGTGTGTTCGATTGCAGCCGCTTTTTCTGCCTGATGGCTGTTTGGATGAACACGCGTGTGAAGTACAGACAGCCACAGCCGGGCGACAGGGAGGAGTTTAGGAAGAAAGTGGCGCAATTGTACAATCAGCTCAACTGGTTCTCTTTTCGTGAACAGGATGCCGCCCCTGGACCGAATAGTGAGTATTTGCAGATTCTTTTTTTGCCTCTGTCACTATGCCCACCCTCACACCCCCCCCCCCTCCACCGCCCCCGCAATGATCTGATTATTTGTTGCTTGTTAAGAGAAATGAACGTAGTGAAGACTCGTATTCTTCAATTTAAATGATTTACCCCAAACCAAACCCCCCCCCACACACACACACACACACACACCCAATCCTACCGGGTCTTCCCCCTCTTAAATCTTACCCCCCCCCCCCCTATTAAATCTTACCCCCATTAATTCTTACCCTTCCCCCCTTATTAATATTACTTGTTGTAACTTGAAGTATAATTTTGTTGATCAAATTAAAATCTTATGAAAACTGTAACTAATTACTAACTATCTTGATTCAAAGTATGGAAGGATGATTACAGAGCATTTTTAAAATATTTTTTAACATACAAAGATAGAAACATATAGGAGCAGATAAAAACTTTCAAGCCGTTTCAATCTTGATTGCATGCAACAGCTAAACAAACAACTTAATCCAGGTAACTTTTAACTTCAATATTTTCAGATAGGACAGGTTGTTGTTCATACCAAGTTGACACATACCTTCAATATGGACAGAAAAACGGTCTTTCGCCAAACGAGTATCTGGATAAAGTGTTCAATATCGGACGCGTTGACAATAAACCGATTGTTTTTATCAAGGTAATTTCTTTATTTATAATTTCATTGAAAGCTAGACATTTCTTGGTGCCGGTTGAGTCATCATTTTAATGTAAAAAAAAAGAAAATTGTAGTTTTTGGCCGGTTTTACAGGCTCGCAAATAGATCAGATAAGTTCTTGTTTGAGCTCTTTATAAAAAAAATCTGGTAAACATCTACCTACAAACATTTTTTGGTTATTTTGGGCGTCAAAACTATCTTTTTCTGAAGCAACAAAACACTGATATTTTTGTGCCTCGAACAACAAATTTTCAATTCACGGTTTTATATTTCGTTTGTTCTAGGCTAAATGGCACCCGAGAATTTGCATTAACGTTATCAGTCAAATTGGATTTGGTCATGGAACCCTTAAAATCATCGGAAAAACGAAAAAGAGACGTAATTTTATGCTCCCCCCATTGGGAGAGTCGGAACCCGTTTTTGTGGTGACGGCTGAAAAAATTCCAACGTCGCTCTCATTCCCGTGGTTCATGGTCAACGTCGTGTGTCGCGATCAGCCTTCTCTTTGTCCAGAGCCTATGAAAAAAAAGTACGAGCACCGTGAACCAGGAGAAGTCACATCAGATATCAGCGGAAGAAGAAGTCTTATGGAAGCTTTTGGCAAAGGCCACATGCTACAAGGAAACAACACTTCACAAATGTCAGACACGCTTTCTGACACCAAGTCAATATTGAACAATATTGAAACAGTGCTGATTTAAACACTCGTTGGGCTTTGTAATTCGGATCTGCATCATGTTTCATCATATAACAATTACAATCTGTTAAGTTTGTTTAATCTTGAAACTTGCCGAGGCTTAAAAAAATATCTCGGAAAAACTCTATTCCCGGAATCAAAGTTTGCTATCCCGCACCGAGCGCCCATGGATTCTAATCAATTGTAATGAATTCCCGAGACAAAAATAATGCATTATGAGCTATTGTTTTTGCCAAGATAATCCATTATTATAATCCATTATAATCGATTAGAACCCATTATTTTTCTCAAGATAATCTATTATAATTGGTTATTTTTATATGAAAAACTCATTATAATCCATGATTATAATCCATATTGTTTTTAGAACTAAATTCGATTATTTTCGCAATTTGCAAAATGTATGCTATGTGTTTTATTAAACGTCATGTTTCAACGTTACTCCCTCAAATCTGTTTCTACCTCCCCCCAACTAAAGAGAGGGGAGGGGGGGGGGGGGCGTCACACTTGGGTTGTCAATCATTAACACCGCGGTAAACTGGGCGGTTCAACCATAAGGGGGGAGCGAATGGCGGTTGTGGTAAACTGGCAGGGAGGGAGGGTGGTTAAACGAGGGGGGGGGGATTTAAAGTAAACTGGGGGAAAAATAAGAGTATATGCAGCAGAAAAAAAATTAAAGTGAAATGTAACATTTTTTGATACGTAAGACACCAGTACACAGGAAATGAGATAACTTTGAACAAAAGTGTAAATTTCATGAATAACTTTACAAAACATGAAACAATCGATTATAATCGATTATGATCAATTTTATTTTGGCATAAAAATTTTAAGGATATTCATCCATTTTTAATCGATTATAATCGATAATGTTGTGATTATATAGATACTGAACATATTATGACAATATAATCGAATACGATTGATGGGCGCTCGGGATAACTTTCTCATGGGAAAGGACTGAAAGGAAAAAAAAACATTTTTAAAATGTTTTTTATTTATATTTATTTCTAAACAAACATTAGGGAGCCAATTTTTTAGGAATAGGAGACTAGTAAGACTAAAAATTGGGCCCATTCAGCCCTTCACGCTAAACTTTGAGCTCATTCAACTCTTCGTGTCTTCGAATTTGACTTATGCTTCTTGATTTAAATTGGGCCCAATCTGCTATCTAAAAGTTTAGCTCATTCAGATTATTTTGCCCACTATTGGGCTCGTTCAGATCGTTGGTCTCAGAAAAAAATCAACCTGAGATCTTCATGGAAAGAAAAAGACCAAAATGGATGAACCGTTTTGACTCGAGTTGCTTTTCTTTGGTACTTGAGAATCAAATCCACATGTTTAACTAAATTGAAAACTAAATGCAATTTTTTACACGCAATTTATTGAAAAACCACCCCTTCGAATTTAAAATATCAGACTTATTCAAAAAACCCAAAGCCACCAGATATAAATTAAGAATACAATAAACACGACAGTTTGAGTTCTGAATACTGTGAAGTTTAAAGAAGTGTTAGACGAGAATTAAACAAATTAGTCTAATCAGGGGCGGATTTAGGGGGGCGGCGTGGGGCGACGCCCCCGCTCAGGAATTTGACCCTAACAGATACCCAATGAGTCTAATCAAAATTATTTGTTGGTTTTTAAAATCAAATTATAATTTTGTCTTGATCATAAAAAAAATAAAAAAGAATGAAATAAAAATTTTGAGTGTTTGTGTTTGCCTAGTCAGTTTTTTTTTGCTTTCGTTAGTTGGCAGTTTCTGCTGTGTTAAACAACGCGTCAAGAAACACTTTATTGTTGAGAATTTCATAAACGATAGTGAGTGTGAGTGTTGCCTGTTGAATTATAAATTTCGATTGTTCAGAAACACGGATACTGCTTTTGTAACAGTATAAGTTTTTTGGCAGTTCAATAAAAAGTAGAAGTAAATATGTTCATTGTTTGGCAGTGAACTTCTTTTTCTCAATTTTTTGCAGTTAGCTTGATGATATAACCCGGGTTGACGTCGATAAAAGAAAAAGGCTCGTCATACAATTCATATATGGCGACTATGGAAAAAATGATTATCACACAATTTTCATACAAAATTAAAAAACTGTATTAAGCCTTCTTAGAGAAAAACTTTTGTTCTATTTCCATCTTTTCAACCTTTTTCCTCAATAAAAATTTGATTTTAACTTTGGTCAAAAAAATGCTTATCATAATATTTTTATATATGAAAACTGTATGATAAGCATTTTGCTACAGAAAAGATGAAATCTTCAAAATTAATTCAACGATGATTCTGGATGAATTTACATGAGCTTAAAAAAATGTTTTTTGAAAGATTGCATTTTGACTCTCAAAAACATGATTTTAAATTTGGTCAAAAATGTTTATCATATAACTTTTGGTCTATGAAAATTGTATGACAAGGATTTTTTCATACTCAAAATCACAAATTTCAGGTAAAAAATTGTTAATCCCTTTTTCGGCTGCAAACTTGTTTTCGTGCTCAAAAATCAATTTTTGCGAAAAAAAACTTTGCATGCAAGATTTGTCTTTTTGTGTTTATAACGTAAATTAGTCCAGGATGAGTTTTTCAACCCAAAAAAAACAAAAATCACAAAGAAGCGTTTTTTTTGCAAACACGATTATTTTTTTTTTGTTTCATTTGCTAGAATTAAAAAAATGTAATAAAAACAGGCATTATTTTGTTCTCAACTACCAAAATTTTCAAACTAAAAAGTATCTAGCCATATAAAAAAAGTTACGTTTTTGGTATATAATTCCATGTGAAAATGTAAAAGTTAACGTTGGTGGCAAAAATCATCAAATGCAGTTCATCTGCGAGGTAACTGCCAGTTACACTCTGGGTTTTCTGAAGACAAAAAACCCAAGGCTAGTGTTTCGGATGAAACACAAAAGTTCAAAACAAGTATTTTTTGGCATTTTCATTTGTGGAAAACAATACTGATTATAAAATTTCATAGTATGGAAAAAATGCCTTTCATAATATTTCATAGTTTAGAAAAATGCTTATCATGCTATTTTCATAGTGCTTTTTTGATCTATGTAAAAATATCAAATAGTATGACAACCTTTTTTTCTTCATAATATGAAATAGTATGATAAGCATTTTTTGTCAACCCGGAAAATGAACAAGTTTAGTGAGTTGTAAGATTTTCCTAGGTGTACATGAAAAATAATGAATATCTAATCAAGTATAAGATAGCGTTATCAGACAAGCTCGGACTGAGAAAACGTTTTCTGAATTAGCCGTTATGTTTAATAGCGTTGTATAACAATATAATGAAACATTAGATCAATCGCACAAAATTTCCCATATTTAGAATTATAGCTCTAAAAGTAAGAACAACCTGATTTTTTTACGCTTGCAGAATTTTGGCTCGAAGAAAATTCATTAAACGCTGTTTTTAAATTTGATATGAGTTAAAACTCGCTTACCTTACTTGCTATAGAAAAATGACAAGAGGAGGATTTGGGTTCTATGTCATCAAAGGGGTTGATAACAATTTGGTCAGGTAAACTGAAGCTGGTCAATCTGGGATATTACTCATTTAGACAAGACTTTGAAAAACTCTAAAAAAGGGGTGATAGTTTTCGGGTGGTTTTGTACAGGAGCTTGATTGGCAAAAAAACAATTGTTTAAAAATTTAGCTTCATCTGCACTACATTGGAAACAGTTTTCAAGATCGACTTGTGCAAAATTTGTTGTACTCCATAAAGCCCACTTTTAACCGTGAATAAAATGCTTAGGCCTAATGAGCTGAATTAGTCTGCGCAAGTTATCAAAAATCATTATCAGGTTTTAATTTTGAAATAAGTCAACAAACTACATCAAATTTTCTTAGTAGAAATCAATTTAGGAAAGAAACAGATTTATTGAATACAGGATTCCAACTTTACAAACACTCGAAAAGTCTGAATCAAGGGGAAAGTAACTTTTTGGTTTTTCTGGCTGATCAATCGAATAGTAGAAAATTGAAAAGAGCAGCTGCAATTTGCAAAAAAAATCAAGCTTTTTTATGCATCAACAGCATAATCGAAAAGCAGATAAATCGAAACATCGATAACAAAAAGAGTATTAAATCATGGGCAAACCAAGATACTTAGAAAAAAACTGTTACAATGAGAGATTTTTGCTTAAAATTGAAATATCATTTAGTTGACAAAATAATAAAACAAAATCATAGCACAAAATGACAAAATTTGGCAAGAAAAAAGCTACAAAATGAATTCCAATTCTCAATAGCATCACAACAACGTTTTTTTTGCTAAGTCAGATACCAGATCAACAAACCGATAGCAAAAGCAGTTATTTCAAATGATGAAAACGTCAAAGAACGAAAATTCCAAAAAATCATTTGAAAAGGCTACTCATTTGCAAACAAATTGAACATTTTTTCCAAGTACCACATGAGAAAAAATGGCTGAAAATAAAATAGATTAGTAAAAGAAAAAATTTTAGTTTTTTAATGCTGTAAGAAAAAAATCAAATAAGAGTTCAATACAATTTCAAATCTAAATTTCAAGCTATCGGTAGAAATTTTTGGCTCTTATGAATGTTTGATAATTCAAATAACACCGTAATTGCACCACCATTTTGACATTGTTAAACTTAATGGCTAGGTCGGAAAACGTCTTCCTAGCCTCAGCCTGTCTGAAAGGTGCTACAGTAGTTCCAATGTGCAAAAATAAGGAGTCAAAAGCTGATTGCTACACCTACCGTCGTCCCAAACCATTTTTACCAATAGCAATCAATATTTTTTGCAAAAAACAAATTGCTTAAAAGCAGACACAGAGTTTCTCCATTGCCTTATCAAAAGCGGTTGACACATGTTATTCTTAAAAACTTGTGTCAGTCACTGAAGTTGTTGTTCGTAAAATTTTTTTATCATAGACTAAGAGAACCAAAGCTTAAGATATCCAAGTTATATTTAAGTCGAAGGCATCTTATCAAATCGAGTGCCTCAAGGCTTTGTCCTCCTCAAGACAACATCAAGCAATCAAATGTGGAATCTTTATCATATGGAGTGTATCAAGGCTTTTGGCTTCTCCTCCTTAGTTTTCCTACTCTCTATCTGCGATATTTTTGATAATAAACAATAATCCGTTCAAGTTTTAGTCTCGATTCAATCGGGTTATACTATTGGTTCACTTATATTAAACAATAAAAAAGCTAAGAGATTGCATATTTTTGTGGTACTAACAAAAAGACAACTATCATTGCCAGTTTTGAAAAAGTTGAATCAGATAGAAATTTTTCTTGAATAATTTTTGGCTTGGTTATTGATTGCAATTGAAATTGAAAAATTATAGAGCTAGTTGTACATGTGAAGAAAAACAAATAATCAAAAATGCTGCGAGTCTGTATACACTCTGAAAAGATTTGACAAGGAAACTTTTACTATAAACTTACAAATTTCGTATAAGGCCTGTACTCGAATATGGAGCACTCGTTTAGGGCATTGACGACTAAAATGTTTTTTTTTGAAGATTTGGAAAAGTACCAGCGCTATCTCTGGCGGCTATGCTTGTTTCTTAGGAATTTTGACACCGTATATGGGTCAAGATGAGAGCTGAAATTACAAACAAAAAAGAGATTCACCTAAAATAGCTGATTCACATTTCAGCAGTTTTTTTGAGAGATGACCACCATAGTGATTATTTGAAGTCACTAATAGCAAAAACTGAAATACAAAAGTTTTTTACGGATGAAAACAGAATAAAATTTCTCAAATCAGAAGCTACGAAAACTAAAAAATCGTTAAAATGCCTGAAAACACTACAAGAGGCTTTTTGAATGCAATTATAGAGTTTGATGAAAACGTAATTTAAAACCTCGTAGATAAAAATGAGAAACAGCTCAAAGTGCATTTTAATAAGCTCTCGATTAATACCTTATTCGATATATTTTTTCTAAACTTGTTTTTACTAAATACGGGATTTCTAATTCAGCTTTTTCTAATTAGTAAAATAAAATAGAGTTTTAATGTTTGTAGTGAAATTTTGAAAATTTTAACTGTTTTTCAGCGGAAAGAATTGTTTTTCTTTCTCTTCGTTTCGACCAATTTCATCAAGCGTAGCGTTTTTCCTGATTTAACCCTATGATTGTTCATAAATGCTTTTCATTTTTGTCTGTCTACAATGTTTGATTGATTATCTTGCGTATCTTTTCCTAAAAAAAATAGTTTTGTTAACTGAAAATTATTGCTCTCTTTAAGGAGATTAGAAACAATTTAAGTATGCGATTGATTATAAACACTCGAAAGAATATCTTGAATACGTATCTTAAATTTAACTCATTTATCAGAAGTAAAAGAAACAACTGCTGTGAGGAAAATTCAGCCAGTTTCAGCCACTTTTATTAACTGACTTTTTTGGAAGCTTAATATGTCTTAATGTCTAAGTATCATTTTATTATAAAGTCGTTTTATATTGATAGCCTCAGCGTTTTCATTGCAATTATACTTTCTTATTGAAACCAAGTGCAGTTCTTTTGTTTTTCGCAGCTCAAAAACGTTTAGTACAAAAATTTGAAAAAAAAATGTATGATTTTGATCCAAGGCTCATTGCCTAATTTAACTCAGGCTATTAGCTTAAGCAGTATAAATCCATAAATTTCAGCTGACAAACTAATTTCAAACAACTTCAAAATTAAGATATAAATTAATTCAAAGATCCAAAGGAAGCCTTGATGATCTGTTATTTAAATGAATTTAATTTAAGTGGAAGCAAGGATAGGCATTGATAGTTTAAAATTGAAGAGTTTTAGTTTTGATGATTGTTAGTTTTTGATTTTTGCTGTTATGTTTTAGATGATAAAGCTGGTATGATGAGATGATTTGTATATACTAACAATTTATGATTTATACTAACTAATTTTTGTACTTTTATATTTAATGAATATTTTTTCAAGATGTTATTTATTTTACAGCTGATTTGAGGAAAACGACAAGTGTTGTTTTTATCAGTCGTTATTGTACAATTAATAGATGTAGCGCAATGAAAGGCTATTGTTTTTTCAAATTTTATGTGAGTAAATAGAAATTTAAATTTACTACTGGTAGTATCCTAATGCAAAAGTTTGATCTCGTTTTTGTCGTTCTATCTTGAAATCAATTGGTAGATTTCTTCCTAGTCGTATGTCGTCTTTTGTTCGACGTCTTCTTCCAATACCGGGTATTTCTCGTATTGTTCGGAATAATGGATCTGATCTATTGAGGCGTAGAGACATAACTACTAAGTTTTTGTCATATAACATTTTTATGAAATGTTGTATTTGTCTAATTTCTAATGTAGTTTTTTGTCTTATTCTAGGTAATTTAAGGTCTGTTTGAGACTTTTGGTCGCACCAGATGAGTTATGTATTGGTTACTGTACTCATAGAGTTTTTCAGATAAGGTACACCGTCTACTCGTCACGCTATCTTATTTTCGGCCGGATTGATTTGGGCTTCTTAGTCTAATACCGATCTTATTATTACTCTTATTTCTCCTAGTCTCAATAGATCTAGTGTTTACTGGTTTATGCGAGTTAGTTTCCAGAAGGAGAACAACTGTGTTCTAATTTTAATTCAAAGTTGCTCTGATGCTAAAACTACAAGCAGTAATTTTAATTTTAATTATGTTTTGTTCTTAATAGTTATCACAATCGCGTTTTTAAAATAGTTTCGTTATTTTTAAAGAGTCGCTCACCCTAGAGCAACTTTTGGCAAAAATAGAGTGTGGGTCACAAAGCGTGATGTAGCGCCGTGGATTAAGCCAGCTATAGTGCATGCTCAGGACGTCCCTTTGGTTGGTGAGGCCAGTAGTGGGGTAAAATTTTTAGGTCTCTTTGTGCAGACTCTTTTTTTTGTTCAAACTTTTGTTTCGTTTTAATATCTTGTTTTTTCTCTCTTTGTTCTGGTTGGGTCATTGTCTCAAAAATCGAATCTTTTGGTTTGGATTTGTCTTTCGACCTTTTTGTGTTTTTTTCGATTGTGGTAAGACTTAAAAGTGGTCTTCAAAAGACTAATTTATCCAGTTTTAATCTGGTTTTAGTCTGGTTTGGTTACCGAGGGCTTTTCTTTTTTAGTTATGCTAATAGTTTGTGATTTTGTGACGTCATTAGTAAGCTGTGTTGGCTATTGTAGTTTACTATATAATTCCTTCCAACCGGGTTAAAGGAAAGTTTGAAACGTGTGAAAACTGGTTGGAGTTGTTATCAGTGAAAGTTAAAACTTAAAACTTATTCTTTAAACAATTCTTCTTGGGCGAGCTGCGTGATTGTGGAAAGAGTTTATGGGCGAGTGAATGACTCAAATCTTCTAAAAGAAGCGCCTTCTAAAAAGGTTAGTGCTTGTATGAATTTATCTGCAATTTTTGATGAAGTTACTGCGTTTGATTTTTAATTTTACTGCGTTTGGGGAATTTTTAATTTATGAATTTACTGCTTGGTAAAAAGAAACTTATTGCATTGAGGATCATTATTAATTTATTGCTGTTTGTGAGAAAATTTACTGCTTTTTAAATTTTACTGCAATTTGTTTATACTAGTTTAAAATTTTTAAGAAAGACTTTTCATTTTTTGTTTTTCGTTAGTTTTAGATGATGGTGTGATAAGATCTAACAAGAAGGTGAAACATCTATAAAGAATGGTTGGTTGTGTTTTGAATTTATTAGTGTATAATATATAAGTATTCTTATTTATTGATCAGCAAAAAATCAGTTTGGAAAAATATCGTGAATGACGTTTGATGTTGTTAGAAGTTTAGCAAGTAAGCTGGTGATATATTTAGTTTGCAGTAGTGGCCAGAGCAGTTCAAGTGCTTGGATGATCTTGTGTTCTTCACTACTTGGTGAGAATTCATGCGGTGTGTTTTGTTTGAGGTTATAAAGTTTATGAGTACATTTGATGTTGTGAAATTATTCTAGGATTGTGATTTCAACGGGCTGTATGTATTCATGTGGGACATTTAGTGGACGGGATTCATCAACGTTAAAAGTTCGGGTTAGTGGGCAGAGTATATACATTTGTCGGATAGGGTCGTAGTTTCTAATGATTCCTTGTAAGTTAGTGTCTTTGATACAATATGTAAAATTTAAGAAAAATGATGAAGTGTATTTGCAGTTAAGATATTGAAATCGATAGTCTGGTTGTCTTAATGGTGTATTAGTTGTGTAATTGTGTTGTATGAATTGGTAGTAATTGTATGTGTGAGTTTGTTTTGTGCGTAACATATTAATGCGAGCAGTGTAAGTCACGTTCTTTGGGTGCTAGGAATTTAAAGGTTAATGAAAAATGGTTAAAATTACTGAAATAAGAGTCGTAAGTTTTTGTGTCGCAAAGTGCTGTGGATATAATGAAGTCATATTTTTTGTTCATGGAGTTGATGATAAATACTTATGAGGATTTGATGAAACTTTTTTCAGTTAATTGGGGGCTAGCGTTACTATAGTCATTTTGAAATATATCTTCATTTGGTTGTGCAATGGCGTGATCATAATGGTTAATTAAAAATCTATTAGTTTTTTGTGCAGTGAATTTATTAAGCGTCTGGTTTAATGGGAGTGATATTGGGTTTCTGAATTGTTAGAATGAGGTCCATGAGAATGTGGGAAATAGTGCATTTTCGTAATGTAATTTGGTTGATCGTTGTTATGATTTGAGTAATAGTTATCGTATTGTGGAAAAAACGATAATTGTACTTGGAGAAATTCTTTTGTGTTAGTATGAAGTGGATGAATCATAAAAGTTTGAGTTTTTGTTTAAAGACTCGTTGGGCTCGGTTTTATCTTGTAGTGGATGAAGAATTGGAGGTGAATTATGGTCTGTGAGAGGTGATGGATGGTTAGCGTGTTAGGGTGTTGTAGTTGTTGTCCAAGGGTTTTGAAGTTATCTAATTCGTTTTCAAGTTCGCTGCCAACGCGACTAGAGTGGTCAGGTGGGTCGCTGGTCATTGAGGAGTAGATTAGGGTTGCATCAGTATAGGAGGAATGGGCTGAGGAACGTTCATCGGTGATTTGTGTCTGGATGGATTGAAAGGGGGGTTGGGAGAAAGTGGATGGGCGAGGTTAGAAGTCTGCAAATTCATCGGGGGTTTCATTATCGGAGTTATTAAATTGTGAAATGGTGACAAAAACTGTGTTCATTGAAGTGTTGTCTGAGTCCATGCTTGGTGACTTGTTAGTATATTATGGTTCAGGGTAGAGAGGGAAATCAAAAAGTGAGGAGATTTGGAGTGACGTTGGAGGTTGGATGAGTATGAAAGAGAACGGTTGAGGGATCCAATCTGACGGCTCAACGTGGGCTAAAAGGATGGTTGTTCTGAGAACAGATTAGTGGTATGTGTTTGTTCTATAAATTGTTCATACGTTTCGTCTACATTTAGTTTTTGTGCTACAATGTGGGTAACTGGACTTTGTGGGTATCTATAACTTGTTGAGATGAGCTCTGTCTGGGATATGTTCCTATAATTTCGTGGTACTAAGGATAATGGATGGTTATTTTGTAATGTATGTAATTGTGATGCAGTAGGTGTTGTGTTTCTAGTGTCTTGTGAATTGTTTTTTTTTATTTATGTGCGCCGTGGAAAAGGTATTTGTCATCTAACTTTAAATGACCTTGGTATCTTTCAAAATCCGCTTGGTGTGCAAAGTCTGGAAAAACTTGATAATTCACTAGTTTTCGATTATTGCCTTTATTTGTGGTTAATTTAAATCTGTTCAGTTCATTTTTACAATCTTCAGGGCTAAGATTTAAAAGTTTTTTTTATATTACTTCGATGGAAAGATTCGTGATCAAGTCTGTTTTTTTTTCCATTTGAGACTTGAGAACAATGTATTTTTTTCTCTGAGAAGGTTGCTGTAAGCTTGTAACCTGTTAATCTTGTAGCTCCAGCTTTTGAGTAAAGTGTCGCTAATATTTTTGTTATTTCTTTTTCTTGTGTTCAGATTCGCATTGCGTTACTTGATTTATGGCGTATTCATGTTGTGTTTTTTGTTCATTTTCTCCACAATCATAGTGTGTGACTAAAAAATCTCGTGTTCCTGTTCGAGGTGAAGGGTTTTTGTGATTTATTGTTTCTGAAAAAGTAAAAGCGGGTAGGGTTCGGAAGAGAAACATTATTTAACAATACATGGGTAGGATAGTCCTGAATAAGGATTATAGAATGTAAAATATCCAAGTGTCTTTTTTTTTATATCTATCGTGTTTATAGATAATTTCTGTTGTGATAAATGGGGGAGGTAATGATTGAGCTGTTATAATCGGTCGAACTAGAGGGAGAAGGTGATATACTAAATTGTTTAATTTTACTGTTATTTCGAATTTAAGTAATAAATTGACTTGTGTAAGGATATGTATGTTGTGTTCCTGTATGTCATTATGAATAGCGTGTCTGTTTTGTAATCTGTTGAGTGCCCAGTTATGTAGTCTGCTACTGTCGAGGTGTTGACCGAATAGTGGAATAGTGGAGGAGGTGCTACGAGTTTCTTCCAATCTAATCCTAGGGGTGTATTATTGGATAAATGTTCCTTATGGCTATCGTTCAAATTGGTAGAAAAATTTGGGGGGAAACGATGTTGCTGATATCTGAGTTATTGAAGTGGTTGAAGGGAGTGAGAGGGTTTCTGGTAGTGACAAAGATGTTTCTGATGAGATTTCTATTGGTTTTTTCACCAAGTTTGGTTCACCTTGAGTGAAAGCTTGTGTCATCCAATGTGGGAGATGTTGTGATGAAGTTGGGGGATTAAAGGGATTTTCACAAGTTTGTTCGGATGTAGGGTTTGATCCTAAGTATCTGATGCTATGTTCGGAGTGTTTTGATGTGAGCTAGGTTCTAATGCTGGGTGGGGTAATTTGAAAGTATTTCTGGAAAGGTCTAAGGAATTTGGAGTTGGTGATGAAGGTATTTTAAATTGAACTCTGGGGTTGTAAAATTTCTATTTCGTCTTGGATGTATGATTTGTCTATTTATTGTAGGTGTATTTTAGTTTTGACTTGGGTATCTCATTCTATTAGGGTCCTGTAGGTTCGTATTGTGGTTCGCTTAGAGGTGCGTGGCGAACAACAGGTTCTAAAGGTTCTGATAAAAACGTTACCTCCAAATGGGAAAAGCTGAGTCAAAACATTCTTCAGACGATTTTCCGTCAAAAACCCATGTATATGGGTTTTCTTGAAATGAAAAACGTGTTGATGATTAAGGGTGCTTTGTCTGACTGGATGTTGGTGTTGTTGGAGATTCCTGGGATGTTGTAGTCGGTGGAGACTGTTGTGTGGGTTGTTGATTAGCAGTTTTGAAAGGTTCTTTAAAGCTATTACCCCTATGAAGAACATTTATGTTGATTATAATATTCTTCTATTAAATTATTTAGAAGTATTGTTGCTAATGCAATGTTTATTATTGCTTTTTTTATACATTTGCATATTGTCAGAATTAGAGAAATAAAAAAATGTGAAAATATTACTAAAAGAAGAAAAATGTCTTTCTTTTTCAAGCGCTGTCTTAACATTTAGTTAGTTGTTAAAATATCGTACCCGAGGAGGTGGTCAAGGATTTTTGCAATCTTGAGGTAGGTTTGGTGGATTGAGTAGAAAATTCTGGTAAAACTGCAAAAAATTACAAAGAGAAAGAGAAATAAATCGAAAGTATCCAAATGAAAAATATGATGATTTAGAAAAAATTTATATTATTGAAAAAAGTTTTGAAATTGTATTCTTTAGAAAACTTACTGATTCGGAAAGAAGCATTTGAGAAATGATTTGTTCTTTCCGAATTGTTTTTTTCCTGTTGAGGCGTAGTTTGAGTGTGGTCGGGTTTTTTATTGATTTTTGACAAGTGGGTTGAATATTTGCAATTTTTGGTCAAGAGAAGTCTGGAGGTCTAAGAGTGAGCTTTTCGTTTTTGTTTTCATTATTGGTTGATTGTGAGTATCTGGGAGTTATCCATACTCTAGGCTAAATGATCATGTCTTAATTTTTCTTTAGGCTGATTCAATATTTTTCCTCAAAAGAGTTTTGGAGTATTAGTTGGGACAATAGTGTTGATTTTTGTTTCAATTAAAAGTAGAGGGTTGTAATGTTTAGATTCTGTTTATTCCGATTGTCAAATATGAGCTTTTTGCTTATTTTTGACCTGGAGGTCCTTTCGTTATAATTATATATATATGTTTGAAGTTTGCAAGGTGTCGGCTAAAGAAATGGTGTCACAATGAGGTGCTGTTTAGATAGCTTGTGATTGGCTAAAGTTGAACTAGTTGTTCAAGGGTGTCAGCATGAATTTGTAGAAAAGAAAAAAGATTTTGTTCTATTTCTAAAGGTTCAAGAATGATAATTTATTTGAGGGAGGTTTTTTGAATTCAACTTTCTTTAATATTTTAGATTGTGGAATGAAGGTTTTATAATCTTTTCGTGGTTGATTTCAAATTCGTGATGATTGTCGGTTTTGAGAGGTTTCTTTTATGTCCTGTGGTAAAAAATTTTCTTCTAATTTTTGGTTTTTCTTATTTTTTGAAGTATTTGTTTAATTTTTATTTCTCGGGGTTTTTGTCAAGTGTTTTCGTTATTTTTTGTTTCAAAAACTTGTGGTAAACAATTTGTATCAATTGGTTGTTTTTGACTCGTGTTTGAGTTGTTGTGAACAATTTTAAGTCCTGTAAAGGAGTATAGTTGTATTAGTTCGCGAAAAGTCTATTCTTTTGCGTAGTATGGTATAGTGAGTTAATTTGGCAATGAATAATCTCTCTTTGTAATAGTTTTTAGGCTAATTTTTGAAAAATATCACTCTGTTTTTTATCTCTGTTTAAATCCATTCGGTAAATGTGCCGGAGGCTAGTTTCAAAAATTGTCGGCGATGAAAATGATTTTCATCGTGTGTATGTAATGATAGATTATAACACAATGATTCTTCTGTGGGTCGGCCAAAACCTTGTGCGTTTTTAGAGGAGTTTGCTGTGAACATTATTGGTTTTCGTGGCTTTTGATTTAAAACCATTTCATAGGGTGATAGTCCTAAGTTATTCTTATTTGTGAATTATAAGCTAAGGGGAATAATTTTACATCTGTTGACCACTCAGTATATTTTGTATCGTTTCCATTTATGTTGCATCTGAGATATTCCTGTAATGAACGCTTCATTCCTTCGATTAAACCTTTAGACCAAGGGGCATGAGATGTTCGTGGTTTGTGTTTGATGTTATATAGATGGCATAATGTAATTATTTCATAATTAATGAACTCGGTGTTATTGTCTGTGTCATAAAGTGTTGTATATGCATAATAAGCGTTACAATGAGGTACTGGGTTAAATGCTACGTAATGTGTGAATGCGTCAACTATGACCATTGTTAATGAGTTTCCTTCCGAAGAGGGAGATATTGGTCCTTTCGTCTCGAATGATCTTCTGTGATTAAAGTATAAACTTAGTCCTAAAATATCTTGTTTTCTGCCTTTTGCTTTTGATGTGGGTAAGGTTTATTTAATTGAGATGTTATGCAATCATTGCATAATACTTTAATTATCCAAATTGGTGCATTTGGAAAGTAAAAATTTTGGATAAAATTTGAGTATGTTTTTTCTGATCCTACATGTCTTTTCTGATCCTACTCACAAAACAATGATGTCCCAAAACTATCTACCTTTTGTACGAACTTCTCAGGTGATGAGGATAAGCACTTGGCCATACCTCAGCATCTATAAAAAAAACTCTGATATAAAAAATTTGAACAAATCAGATAATAAGAACTGGACTTTGTCTTAGACACGAATGTCTCAGAAAATATTATTTTTTCGGGCCGTTTTTTTTGTGAATTATACGGGACACAAGTTTCTAAGCAACACTTAACCCATATTTCATTTAAAGTAATAATCTTAGCGACAGACGCTGGAAAAAATTTACAATTAACATATATAAGGGCAGTACCAATGAAAATGCATCTAGGGCAACAATGATTTTGCCGATGATTCCACCCGCGGAGTGCAAAAGTGGAAAAAAAAGACAAAGTGTTTAAGGAAGGTGAAACGTGGAATGCTAGGAGTATCATACTTAGTGACAAACAGGGTACTTTCAATTCTGATGTTTGATATTCTAAAATATTTGTGTTTCCATTTATGGATGTATCGTTAAATTTTCTAAAGTATCTTAGAAGTGTTTCATTTCCTAGAATTGTGGTATCTGCTTTTGTGGGTTTTGTTTTATGAGTGTGTCAACACTTTAATTGTCTAATGACTGGCTCAAGATTTTGGTATTTTTGAATAAGCTCAAGTGTTAATTGCTCTGTATTTGGTAGAAATATTTTTTTCGGATTTCTAACTTTGAGAGAGATATGTTATCAATAGGGTCATGGAGGTTAAAAACTTGGTTTATTGTGTATTTTGTATCGGTATCTGGAGGTCCTGATAAATTTATATTATCAGTTAAAATTTCTGTTTCTATTTCAGGGAATAGATCTGTCTTGTACATTTTTTGTTTGAATGGTTTTTGTTGTGTATTATTTTTGATCCATGATGAATATGGTATTGGTTTAAATGTAGAGTTTACTAAGAGGTCTTCTTCGTAGTTATTATTTTGGCAATCCAAATATAATAGAAGTGTTGTAAGTTGTTTATTCGTGTTTGATCAATATCGGTTTTTACTGCGTGTTTTCATTCTAGTTTTGGTGATGTTTCGTCTTTTGCAAGGAAAAACTTAGTATTCTGTGGTTCTTCTACTGTTGTTTTTCTTGCTAATAATTCAGGTGGTGTGTTTCTAAAAAGTGTGTCTGGTAGTGAAAGGTTTTTTCCTGCTGTCCAAACTATATGTAGGTTTGGGAAATTCATTAGAATTAAATGAAATCTGTAAACTCTATGGTTTGGGTTTGATTTCTGTGTGAAAAGAAAAAGTATAGGTTTATGGTCTGTAAAATGAGTTTTTGGATGTTTTGACCCAAGTATTAAAATTTCATTTTCTGTGAGAGTGTATATTATAGATCTGCATTCTCTCATAATTGTAGGGAGTCTAAGTTTAGCTTGTGTAAAAAGTCTTGAGTTTGCTGAAATAAGATTCATCTTATTTGTTCCTCTGTGTGATTGTGAAAATGCTGCGCCGAGGCCAAAATTTGAGGGGTCGCACATAGCATAAAAGTGTTGATCTGGGTCGGGAATGGTGTTTGATAATTGTTCAGTGAGGAGTGTTTTAATTTCTTCAAACCTTTTCTGATGTTCTGTTGTCCATTCAAAATGATTTTGTTGTCTAAGAATGTTATAGAATGGTCTTAAATATAGTTAAGAAAATACTTAAATATAGTTAAGAAGTTTATAATTGCTTCTATGCGGAATTTTAATGGAGTGATCGTGTTTCCTTCACTAATATGTCCCAGGAACTTTACACGGGTGAGAAAAAAAAACGTGATTCATCCGGGGCTGCTTTGATGTTTTTTTTAGTAGTATTTGATGATATTTTTCTAAGACATTAAAAATTTCGTTTTTGTCTGTGATTGCATGAAAATATCGTCTAAATATGTTATGACATTTTTACTGAGAATGATTGTTCCAAAAATTTTACTCATGAATGCTGAGACTGCTGCTAGTCCTTTGCGAATTCCATGGAAAAATCTATTAAATTAGTTTTGTTGGTTTCCAATGACGAATTGTGGTAAGCATCGTGATTGTTCATCTTGTGGCATTTGATTGTATGCACTCTTCATGTCAGCGGTTGTGAAAAAGTTCCATTTATCTTTGTGAGTATTACTTGAATTGGTTCTATAGGCCAAATACATTTAGGTTCATCAATGAGTGAATTGAGATAACTTGCAACTAGTACAATTTTTAAAGACTCTCCCTTAGCTAAAATAATAACGGGATTTATGAATGTGTTGTCTTTTGGTTGTTCTTCTTTTTTAAAGGGGAAATAATTTAAAATTGTTTTAGAGGATCTAGTAATCTATTTACTTTGTCTTGCAAGTGAACTGGGACTTTCTTTGTTCGTTGCTTTTTGAAAACTGCGTCAAGTTTGAGAGGTAGATGTAGTGGTAAATTTACTTTTACAACATCAAGTTTAGATGTGGCGTAAACCATTGGGTATTTTAGTAATAGTTTGGCTAGTTGTTCAAGTTATTTTTGCGTAATTTGAGTGTGTTGAAAATTGAACATTGTGAGGGATTTTTGTTGTTCCTTGGTGTACTTTGATATCTGGAATGTCGTTTTGAAATCAGGTGTTTTTGTTAAATAGTCTGTGTTTCGTTTGTTATCACTTACTATATTATTAATTGATAATTCTTCAGTAAAAATTGTTGATTGGCATTTATCTAATACTTTAAAATATTATTTACTCTCTATGCTACTTCTAATGTGGGAGAAATTGTTGCATTTATTTCGCAATAACCTAGAAGTCCTAGAGGTAATATTATTTTGTATGGTGAACTATTGTATACATGTAGTGAAATGATATCTGAGTTTATGTTTTTTGTGTTTTTGATGGATGAGATTGTTACTGGGAAAAAATTGTGAATTGGCTTGAGTTCAAGGTCTGACATATATATTTGTTGTTTGTTTCGTTTCATGTTATATTGATGGAGTTGTTTTACTGGAAAGGTTGTATACATATCCTGCTAGGGGTTCCAGGTGTTTTGGTTCTCGGTTATATATGGGGTAGACTTTTGAGAAAATAGGCTGTTGTTTATTTAGTCTTTGAAAAAATGTAAGATATGAAATTTATATTTTTTGTGTATTTGTCTTTTATGTATTTTTTACTATTTCAGATATATTTGTTGATGAATGGTACTCCAATAAAATTGTTTTTTATATCTGTGATATGGAAGGTTTATTTAAAGGGTTTGGTTAAAAGTTTATTTTGTTCCATTGTTTGAGTAGGAATAAAGAATAGTTAGATTTTTCCAAAACTTGTAAAACTTGATCTTTGTGCTGTAGCTAATTTGCTTGAGGTTTTTAAGGGTATCAATTTTGGACGTAAAGTTTGTATTTCGTTCCAGTTGGGAAAGTTTATAATATTTGATTCTGCTCCTGAGTCAATTCAAAAATCAATTTCGAGGTCTGGTGATGAAAATCTTAACTTTTTGGACTTTCTAAAAGAAGAAGTATTGTCCAAATTTTTTTGGGTATTTGTTTTTTGTTTGATGCCTTTTGATATATGTTGTTTGTGCTTGAACTTCCACGATAGTTATATCTGCAGGGTTATTGTTGTCTAGAGAAATTATAATTTTCAGGGAGTGGTTTGCCTGAACTGTTGTTACTGTGAACGTTTTTATTTGGTAGAATTTGGTTTTTGTTCATGTATTGGTAAAGTGATTCATTTGATTCTCTCTGTTTTTGTGGTTTGTTTTGATTAACTTGTTGTTTTTGTCTACATTCAGCAATGCTGTGTCAATATCTACGGCAATAGTTACACTTTTTTTTGAATTATGGTTTGCCTTTGAAGTTTTGATTTTTCTCGTAGATATTTAGCATTTGATTGATTTTTCAGCTGGTTCAGGGTCAGAGACATGAATATTGTAATTTTAAAATTTCTGTTTCTTCGAGATTCATAGTGATTTCTGCTTGTTCTAGTTTATCTACTAGTTTTCTGAAGTCTATATCGGGTTCTCGAATTGAAGATGGATGTGATGCTCTCTTTTTATTGCTATTTTTCGTAATTGAGGTGTAAGAGTCAGCATTAACATTTCTGTCATTTTTTTATTTATATAATCATGTGTATTAAGGGAATATGCTTTTCTTACTTGTGTTTCAATTCTTACTGCTAGTTGTTTAAATGTTTCGCTTGGGATTCTACGAAATTCATTGCTTAAATCTCTATGGTGTTGTTTGTTTCTTTCGGAGTTGAACATTTTTGAAAATTCTTGTGTGAATCTTTTCCAGTCTGATTTAATCTCTTTAGGTAAAACTTAAAAGTATTTTTGGGCTGCGCCATCAAGTGTGATTTGAATTAGAGCTGTGCGTCTATGTATCCAATTTTGATGAAGAGGTGTATTGACTGGTTCAGGTCCTACATTTAAAATCAAATTTACTGTGACTGCATTTAAATAATCTTCTAAGGAGTATTCGGGATCTGTTCCTGTGAATACCATTAATGGCTTCTTTGAAGATATTGAGGATCCACCCATAAAGGTATGGATTCTTTGTCATTTGTAGTGATTCTGCGGCATTTAGTTTTTGAGAAAAATTTTTTAAGTTGAGTCTTTGTTACTTCATGTTGTTGTAGATAAAATGGTAGTGCGAATTCATTTTGCATTTGAGTTGATTGATAATTTTGTGTATTCGCTGGGGTTTGTGATTGAAAATTATTATCAGATGAGGTTGGGTGATGTCTTGTTTGCCTTTGTTCTTTCTTGTATCTGGTTCGAAAAGATCTGGTTGATAGAAAGGATCTGGTTGATAGAAAGGATCTGGTTGATCAATGTTCCAGTATTGTGATGATTATATGAGTTAATTCGTTGATTTTGATCAAAACAATCTTCGGCTTCTGAGTAATGTGATCAATTTCTAATATGATGTTTGTTTGCTATGTTTTTACTTTGTGGGAAAATGGGTTATTTTCATTATGATCCAATGTAGCTCGTGGATAATCGTTAAAGAACACTGCTTGAGAAGCTTGTTGTGGTACACTTTGATTTTGTGTTTGCGGTTGATTTTGACTATTACTGGGGGATTTTGGTGTTTTGGATTTTTGAAAAAAATTATAGTTATGATCTGAGAAGTTATTTCTGTTTGATCTCTTTTGTTTATTTGTTTGTCTTGATGTTGTTACTGGTCTAAATGTTTGATAGTCCATCTGTGAATATTTTGCAATAACTGAAGGTTTCACTGTCGAGTTTTAAGTGTCGGGTGAATAAGAAAAATGCTTTGTTGTGTTCTTGTTGGCATTGTTTTAACTATTTCTTCATTTAAGAAACGTGATGGGGTTTGGATATCTTGCTCTGTAAGAAATCTTGTTCCATTTAAATTTTCTTGGTCAATAAATAAAGAATTTAAACTATTATTTCCTTTTCTATCGGTGAACATTGAATTATACTTTAAGGAGTTGCAACAATAGTAAGTGTAGTCTAAAATAATCTCTATTAATGGAAATTCTGGTGATTGCTTGACTTGAGATTTCAGTTAGTATAATAATAAATGATGAATGAGACCATTCAGGGTCCCAAACATAATAGGTTTCATCTGCTAATATAGTTTCCTCGTCTGAACTTTGCAGTTGAAATTTTTTTCTCGCTACTGATATCAAGTCAATATTATGGACAAAAAATTTTTTTTATAAACCATGCTAGTGTCTTTTGTAGATCGTTTTTAACATTTTGTGATATTTCGTTATTGGTGAGATTTTCACAGATTGTGCTTAAATTTTTTGAGAAAGTACTTATTTCTTGTCTTACAGCTGTACGTGGGGATGTTTGAGTTGGTTCGTCACCGTGTGTTTTTTTCATATCTAGTATGGATAGATAGCTAAAAGTAATTGAGAACACATCGTTTGTGAATATTGAATTTGCTCTTTGTGAATTTTGGTGTTGCATATTTTTTTTATAGTCTGTAAAAACTTTCGAGAATTCTATATCTATATCGTCTCTTTGTACTTGGTGATTATTGTGATTTTGTTTTGGTGATATGATTTCGATTGTATATATACCATAAGGTGATGTGATTTACATATATCTTTCAGGTAGTGATCAAGAAGTTGTCGTCCTGTTTGTACTTCAGGGATTTCTTTTTTACGTGGGCTAAATCATTTTTCAAATAAGTTTACTTTTAAGTTATGGAAAAATTGTACTTGTCCTCGGGAGGGATCATTTAGTGGTTTCATAAAAAATGGTAATATTGAGTTATTTGTAAAATTTTTCGTCGTACTCGATCATGTTTTATATTGTAAAACTGTTAGTGTGTAGCATTCAATTTGTCTTATTGGTTGATTTGAGTGATATAAGTGTTTTGGTGTGCTGATATATGACTTTTTTTGGGTTTTCCTTTTTTTGATGATGTTGTTGTGGCTTTTGAGTCGGAAATTAAATTTGTTCGTCAGTCGGGTTATTTTTACTTATGGAATCTTTTAATTCTTGAAGTTCCTGTATTGTGTTTGTGTCTGATTCTGAGACTGCGTTTCTTTGTTTTGAAAATTGTTTTCTGATATTTTTTTTTTGTTATGATTGCCTTTTCTCGTGTCTGTCGCTTTGAATTTATATATCCTATTGTTTGTCTGTGTGGTGTTATTACAAGGTCGTGTCTTTCATTTTTAATTAAACAATTATGTAAAACGATTGTTTGTTTGTTACCTAGATTATCTCTTCACATAAGGTTTAGCTGATGGATCCAATAATTGGGTTAGAGGTTTTTAATTTCTTAAACCGTTAGTTTTTACAAATTTTGTGCGATTTTCTTATCTTGTGGTATAGGTTGTCGTGATTTGACGGGTTGGAGAGAGAGTAATTTATCGATTCTTGAGAATAATTTTTTACCATCTCGTGACTAAGTTCTAATTTATGATAGACTTACCTAATCCTACTTAGGGATTGTGATTTGTGATCAAGGGTCGGAGAAAGGTAAATCAATCCACAAGTTTCAGGTATAATTAGAACGCAAGTAGAACGGTCGATACTATTTTATGACTTTTTAAAATTAAGTGTTTTAGTCTGGGTCATCTAAGAGGAAGGGAATCAAGTGAATTATGAGTAACCGAATTTCTTCACTGTTTAACTTAATTAGAATCTTGAGTTTTTTCAAAAATTTCTATTAGTCCTGGGTCTTTGATGAGGGTTGGGTAGCAAATTGACCTTTGAGGTCTTGATGATCAGAAAATAAGGAAAGTTAATTTAAGTGACTGCTTAAAGCTCCAGGGAAAGCCATGATCTGTTTTTTAACTTGAGATAATTATAAGAGAAAACCAGTATAAGCCTTGATAAAATTTAATGTAAGTTTTAAGTGTGAAATGTTTAAGATTAAAGGTAGGTTGATGTTAGTTTTGTGTAATTTGCTGTTATTTTTTAGGTAATGAAGCCGGGATGAAAAAATGATATGATAGATTTTTAAAACTAACGATGATTTTTTGTTTTAACTAATTTTTGTACTTTTATTCAATAAATTATTTTATTCAAAATGTTTTATTTTACTGCAGATTTTTCGAGGGAACGAATTGTGTTGTTTTTGATAGTCGTTATTGTATAAATAATAGGTTTAGCAACATAAAAATTACTGAAGGGTTTTTCAAATTTTATGTCATTGAACACAAAATTAAATTTACTACGGAAATGACCATAAATACACAGGTTTGTTCCGGTTTCCTCCGTCGTACTATCTTGAAATCAATCGGTAGACTTCTTCCTAGTCGTAGATCGTGCCTTGTCCTTGGTCTTCTCGCAATACCTATTTCTCGTATTTCTGGAAATTATTTCTCGTATTGTTTGGAAAATTGGCGGAGATATATTGAGTCGGAGAGACGTTTTTAATAAATTGTCTATTTCATGTAACGTTTTTGCAATTTTGCCATTGTCTAATTCTAAATCTATTTTTTTAGTCTAATTTATTTAAGGTCTTGTTCGAGACTTTTGGTCGCTCCAGATGAGTTATGTATGATTGACTGTACTCATAGAGAAATTTAAGATAAGGTACACCGTCTGCTCGTCACGCTTTCTTACTTTCGGCCGGACTAACTTCTTAGTCTAACACCGATCTTAATCTTACTCTTATATCTCCTAGTCTCAATAGATCTAGTGTATACTGGTTTTTGCTGGTTATTTTCCAGAAGGAGAACAACTTTATTCTAAGTTTAATTCAAATTGCTCTGGTACTGAAACTACAAGTAGTTTCAGGACTTACAAATAAGTGTAAATGTTTGTTATGGAATATGATTGGTTAGTTAAGAATATTTTATGGAATTCGAGAATTATATTTTTACGCAATTATAAATTCTAGATTAGAAAAGGTTCCAATTTCTTCAGCGTTTCTCCCTTAGGGTTTGTTTTCTTCAAACAAGGTGAGAAAAATCAAAACTCAAAATCTATGGCGAAAAATTAGCGTGTCCAAAAAAAACTGTTCAAAAAATTTAGACATTATGTTCGAAAACAATTTCAACATGTTTACTTTGATTTTCTTACCTCTGTCACAAACATATTTATAAAAAATCAGTCGAGAAAGACAACATTTGTACAGATTGCAATGATTTATTACATCAATTTTAAAAAGGTTCTCTAAAGAAACTCAATTTCGTTTGTGAAACATACTTTTTGAAGAAATCGTGAACAGGAATTACACAGGCTTCGGGTAGGAGTACAAACTTTCGAAAAATTGTTTTTCGTCCCTAAAACTCAATATAAAACAACTCAGCATTGCGAAAATTGTTTGATGAGCAGAGAAGGCGCGTGAGAAAAACAGATGCAAATAAAACATAATATTAGTTATTTGGTTTTTAATTGGGTACAGGTGTCTGATTTTTCCTCTCTTTCTCAAATTGCTGGGGCAATTGCATAAACAGGGAGCCGAAAATAACTAAATACATATTTTAATACAAAAAAAATTACTCTAATTAGGTAAAAGAAATTCTAAAAAGCGTACAATTTTGCCCTTATTTGCCATAAAAAAAGGCAAAAAAATCAAAAGTATCCTTGAACTGAAGTTTGTGACAAAAAGTTTAGCCAATTTTGGTCATGCACGACAAAGAATTCAAAAATTTTAACAAATCTGTACCCTGAAGAAAAAAACTGCGTGTTTTTCAAAAAAAATAGAAAAAAGTTAGTTTATTCGTTTAGGAGACAAAATTGAAGATTTCAGTTCTTTCTTTATTTAATTTATTGGAATTTACTCGGGTTGACTTCCATACACCTAAAAAGCTTATCATACAATTCCCTACATCAAGTGTATAGAAAAATGCTTGTACAATTTTCCTACAATTTCGAAAACTGCTTGAAAAAAGTTATAAACTAAATTCTGCGGCTGTTTAGTTCTAAAAAAACAGTGTGGTGATGATAAAAAAACCGAGGTTGTTTTGAAAAATAAAAGCTTCTCATTCAATTCCCTTATATGAAAAATAAATGACTAGCATTTTTTGATGGCGCAACCATAATTTTTTCAAGAAATTTTGGGTTTTTACTTCAAACGCAAATCGAATTTTGTATTCAAGCAAATATTTCTAAAAAAAATTTTTTTGTATGCAATTCAGGTCGTTTTCTATGCATTGTAAAAATAAAACCGTGCAACCTTTAACTAAACCAAGGTCTTTGTCTTTTGCGTTCGGTTACGAACAAAAGCCAAAATTTTTCAAAAAATAAACTTCGAAAAAAAAAAACGTTTTGGTTTATGGGAATACAATTATCATAACGTTCTCATATACGGATAAAATGCTTATCATAGAGAATTTATACGATTTCACTCTTCCTTTTTGCAGATGTAAAAAATTTAAAATCCAATCCAAATTCCCGTCCCTTTTATACAACTTAGGAGCGGGTCAGTTGATTTCGCGCCTTATGAAGGGGTTCCACTCCATCTGTTTTTTTTTTAAACCAAACAGCTGTTTTTGTGCTTATGAACATCAAAATAATTAATTGAGATTTCAGGTTTTCCGTTCAAAAATGAACGTCGTAAAAAGGTAAAACCTTTTGATCGTAAGGTTTCCAATTTCTTGAGGGATCACGTCGAGGTCTGCGCTCGCCTCTCAACAATCTCTCTCTCTCTCTCTCTCTCTCTCTCTCTCTATCTATCTCTCTCTCTCTCTCTCTTCCCTATACCCTGGCCCAAGTCTGACCTGACCCCCTTCTTTAAAAGCTATCAAAACTTTCATAATTTATATTTTCGGGTATTTTTTATCGTTTTGGTGAACTTTTATGCTAGATTCTGCCGGTCTGCTTCAAGGTAATTATTTCTGACTTCTGAACAAAACTACCATCCTTCACAACTCGTTCAAATATCAATGTTAAATATAAACAAAACTCAACTTTAAATAACATTTTTGTGGAATTTTAACTGTTTAGGCAGACTAATGACCTTTACTTCAAAAACTTTTGTTTTCGAAACTGAATAAAAGATTGAAGAATTTTTTTTCAATATGGTTTTCATTGAAGGTGTTCCTTTATTGTTCGATCTTCTGCTGTTATTTGGGCATTCGGGTATGACTTGTTTTTGACAATTCAAATCACGTCGAATCAATTTTTTCGGACTAACTAATCACACGTTCAATCCGATCTTAATAAACGGAAGTAATAAACGTTGCCAGCGACAGAGCGAGTAAGCAGAGAAAAATCCATCTTTCTAAATCGCTATAAGGACATTTACAAAAGCTGAAAATTTTTTGCTTAACTAATTTGATTATTTCGCTGATTAATCCTTCTAAAAACATTACATGGCTATTTTTGCAGTGAAATAAATTTCGGATCTTGTTAACTAATCCCCCCACCCTCTTAAACCTTGTGAACTACCTCCCCCCACCCCCACTATCCATGTATTAATTTTGACAACCTTTTCGACAAGCCGTAGTTTTAGGAAAAGGCAACTAAAATGTATTTAAAAACTGGAATCTGAGACTTTGAGAAGTAACAATGCTAAAAAATCTTAGCATTTGAGTCACAAAGTAATGTAAAAAGTCTAGTGAAAGATAAGATAAATTTTGGAACAACTTAATCTGACATTCAGACAACTTTTTTTCCTCAAATTTTCAGAAATTTTTTTGTTTGCTTATGCTCTGAAAACGCGCAAATCTGCATTTTCCCCGACTACGAAGGAATCTTACTCATAACTTTTGCTCAGGTGATGTCAGTTTAGGGATTACTCCGGCTCTGTGCAGCTCCCCTGCATCATCTTTGTTCTATCGACAATCACACGATTTCATTCTGCCAGACGAAACCGAAGAATTAGGGAGCAAATGTCTCCAACGCAGGTTACTCAGCTTTTGTTTCTGTTCAGGCTTCAGATCACAAATATTTTTCTTGCAACCTGAAGCCGTCGTCGCTAAAAAAAATTTCAAACCTCAAACAATGGTTACTTTTTGTTTTTGATTTTTATTTCAGCTCTAAGACCCCATTTTCATCACTCGTTGCGATATACTCCGCATGAAGTTTGGAGACACCTTTATAAATTTTTAAGAAAGGTCGACGCAGAAGAATGGAATCAATTCAAACAACTGTGACTGGTAATTTTAAATATCATCGGTAACTATACCTGAAAGCGTTTTAGCCTTAAATTCGATTTTTGAACCCGGACCAACAACTCAAAAGTTTTTTTACAGGTGAGCTAACTTGTAATTGCTTTTGTACGCCAAAATAATAAAGTTTTGGAGACCAATCAAAGGGCGCTTGCTTTATCCAGGGCTTTGCCCTGAAGTAAAAGCAGACTTGTTATACTTTAGGTTTAAAATACTAATGGTGAGTTTAACGGAAAAATCTTTGGAACTAACCAATGCTTTTTGCTTTTAGACAAAGTCCGTGTTACGAACTTTCCAATCTTGTGAGGCGTCCAGTTTCATAAAATCTATTCAAACCTGTTCACGCAGTAATTCTCATATGAGATATGTTGTCAGAATTTGTTCACCTGTTTACGCTGATACGTTTTAAGACAGTTCTTAACATGAAAAATTTTGTAAAAAGACTTTCAATTATTGAAATCCAGATTAAATCAAAGGGGGTACTGGAAAAAGACAGTTTTTTTCTCCAGACAAATTTCGAATTTACAACTTAAATTTAAAATAATTTTTCCGGTTATCCTTTTTGCGAATAGTTTGAAAACTGCTATCAGACTAATTTGGAGCAATTAAGTCATTCGTGCTATTAAGTAGCTATCATTCGTGCGTACAAAAAACATTCGTGCTATTAAGTCGTGAGCGGCTATTTAGTTCACTATTTAGTTCCAAATTGAATTGAGAGAAAATATTTGGTTTTACTAGTTTATTAATAGATGGTTGAGAACAGCTTTTTGATATTGGAATAGCGTGGGGGAGTTTTTCTCTCTTTTTTGAAATTTATCAGGTTTTTTTCAATTGATGTTTTCGAAAAGTTTTTCAACGACGTTGGAGGGCAGTTGATTTCTTCAGGGTTTTGCCCTCATAAGGGCAGTCTTGTCTTTTTTTTTTGTTAGAAGATGTTGTTTCATGCTAGTTGTCTTTTGTTGCAAGAAGACTTTTGTTGCGAGTTGTTTTCTGTTACGAATTGTCAAACTACAATCTCGTCTGCCTTAGCTAGCCAAAAGTTTGTTTTTTTAATGATTCTTTCGGGATAAAAGATAATTAAAGAAAACAGTCGAAAATACGTAAATTACAGTGAAATTGTGTGTGTTTGATTGCAGCCAATATTTCTGCCTGATGGCTGTTTGGATGAACACGCGTGTGAAGTACAGACAGCCACAGCCGGGTGACAGGGAGGAGTTTAGGAGGAAAGTGGTGCCATTGTACAATCAGCTCAACTGGTTCTCTTTTCGGGAACAAGATGCTGCCCCTGGACCAAATAGTCAGTATTTGCAGATTGTCATCTCATTTGACGTTCTTTCCCAGGTCGACGGGTTTTCACTTTCCGACTTATAAGCAATCATCAGCGGTCTATCTAAGAAATAGTCAACTTGAGGGTTCTGTTTGAGCTAAAGTTTGCAACATACCCTGAGTAGGGTCAAAATGCCATCTTTAAGTTTGGCCGAGCACGGTGGAAATATAGCTTGATCATAGTCAAAACATACTGCGAGCAAGGTCGAAATACATTTCGAGCACGGTTGAAACATATCATTGTTCAAATATGGATATTCGAATAACTCAAATTATTCAGGAATTTTTGAAAAATTGTATAACAATTGAAAAATAAACAAAAACCAAGCTACCCACATATATTATTTTGGGTTTAAAATACAAAAGAAAAGATGAAATTTCTAAACCTGGTTCGGTTCTTGTATAAATTGTCCTCTGCTTTTTGAAATTTTAGTAGCTTCCAATAAACTTCCAATAATATAAAATTTTCACAAAAAAAATCTAAGACTACCATTTCCTGCATAATTTTGAAAACAAAAATATGTAGATAAAACTCCATGATTTTTATGCTTAAAGTTATACAACTAGCGTTTTTCGATAAACTAATCTTCAAAAACATCAATGAGATATTTTTAAATTACTTATTTTTTGTGCTTAACCCAATATGCGAAAAAGTTGTCAGCGGAAAACATGGATAATGAGTGGCAACAATTACAAAAATAAACTGCATTTGATACCTTTGCATGTAAGTTAAGGTTACATTTTCAAGCAAGATTAGGAGCAAAACGTAACGTTTTGATAAAATTAGAAAGCTTGTAATTTGAAAAACCCAGAGATCATAATGTACAGATTTAGGTTTATCCTAACATGTAAAATCAGAAATTTGACAAAATTTGGCTGTAGAAAAAAAAACATTTTTGTTTTTTTTTCGGATAATTTGCGTTAAATGATCAGTTTGGTCGGCGTAATAGACAAACTAATTCGAGGTTTTGCAAAAAGATTTTTTTTTGTACAGTGTCACCTTTTGCTCAAAAATGAGTTCGAAATAAAAAATAGAACTAGGTTCAGTTAGATCTTTTTTCTACAAATTTTTTTACAAAGCATAAAAACTGTATAATAGTCTTTTTCAATTCAAAAAGTGGCATGTTTCTAATGATTAGAAAGATTCAAAACAGTCAAATAGACAAAAAAATTCGATTTATTTTTTTGAGTTTTCACCAATTGAGTTCTGAGTCAATTTCCACTTCGAATGTTTTCAGACACGGCGGGTTGTTGTTCATATCAAGTTGACTCATACCTTCAATATGGACAGAAAAACGGCTTGTCACCCCAAGAATATCTGGAAAAAGTGTTCAATATTGGACGCATTGACACCAAACAGCTGGTTTTCATCAAGGTAATTTTTTGGATCTTCCAAGTTAACTTTCAATTTTGATGCCCGGTTAAACCACCATTTGCAAAACAAATGAAGCATGTGATGTTTTTTACTAGTTTTAGACAAACTCAACCCAAAAAAAGAAACAGTATATCAGCTAAATTACATAATTACCAAAATCTGTTGTGCCTCAGCTTAGCGCTACGTACAGTTTTTTTTATTAGTTCAGGTAAAAAAAAGCTAAGCCGTATTCTAAGGCAATCAGTTTTGACATTGACCTGGCTTCCTTGGCTCAACAATTTTTGAAATGAGAGGTGGATATTTTGCTTGTCTTAGGCTAAATGGCATCCCAGACTTTGCACTAACATAATCAGTCGAATTGGATTTGGTCAGGGGGTCTTCAAAATCTTCGGAACGACGAAAAAGAGAAGTCGCTTCATGGTAGCCCCAGTCGGAGAAGTAGATCCTATTTTCATGGTTCCGTCTGATAAGCTGCAATCATCGCTTACTTTCGGGTGGTTCATGGTCAACGTTGTATGTCGCGAGAAACCTACTCTCTGTCCAGATTCTGCGAGAAGTATACAGGAGCAGATCCAGGAACTCCGTTGGCCACGACGTCCAGGACCTCCAGGATCTCCATCCAGGACCTCAGCAACCTGAAATGTACAAGCAAGAAGGAATGTTTTGGAAACTTATCTCAAAGTTCATCAAAGATACAATTTTTCAATAGCATCCGAAAGTTTTTGATGATATTAAATCACATTTGACACAGAGATGCTTCATTTTTCGTTAACGGAATTGTTAACATTCGATGATTTGAAAGCTACAATTTCTAAAATTTTATAGAAAGAAGCAGCACATTCAAAAATACTTACTAAACTGACATATTTTCATAGACATCAAATTGAAATAGAAAAATGTACTGAAGTCAAAGTATTCAAATGCACACTTTTGTTTTAGAAGAAGCAGAGAAGGTTCCAACCATTGTTTTTGATGCTAAAAAAATAGATGAATGCTGATTAAAGATTCTGCTAAAATTGAAAAAAAAATGTTTGTTAAATTAAAAGATCTAAAATATTGATTATTTATCCGGACAGAACTCGGAATCCAATTTGAAGAAAAAATCAATCTATAATCAAAATGCAAATTTTTAAAATGCAACCGATTAAAATCCACTGATAGAGTAAAATTTACTCCGACTTTTGATTTGTGCTCGGGTGGTCTAGTTTTTTCAATACAAATTTTGAATTTCTTTTAGTAGGTTAACAATCCGCCGGGGATCCTTACGGGGGGCCTAAAGGGGAGGCTATCCATCGCCCTCCGCAAATCCTTAAAATCAAAAATCAAAAAAAATCTGTACTTTCAAGAAAAAAATTCTGTATTTTTCAACAAATATAGACAAAAACCGAACAAAAATGTTAGCTTATGCGTTTAGAAGACAAATTTGAAGATTTCTGTTCTTACTTTTAAAAAAATTTTATTGGCATTTATTCGGGTTGACCTCCGTACACCAAAGACATTGATCATGCAATTCCTAGCATCAAGTGTATGCAAAAGTGCTTGTACAATTTTCCTACAATTTCGAAAATTGATTGAAAAAAATATTAACTAATTTCTGCGGCTGTTTATTTCTAAAAAAAAACAGTGTTGTGATGATAAAAAAACCGAGGTTGTTTCGAAATAAAAATGCTTCTCATTCATTTCCCATATATGCAAAATAAATGACTAGCATTTTTTGATGGCGCAACCATAATTTTTCCAAATAATTTTGAAATTACCCCAAAAATTGTTTTTGGGTTTTTACTTCAAACGCAAATCGAATTTAGTACTCAAGCGAATATTTCTAAAAAAAAATTTTTTGTATGCAATTCAGGTCGTTTTCTATGCATTGTAAAAATAAAACCGTGCAACCTTTAACTAAACCAAGGTCTTTGTCTTTTGCGTTCGGTTACGAACAAAAGCCAAAATTTTTCAAAAAATAAACTTCGAAAAAAAAACGTTTTGGTTTATGGGAATACAATTATCATAACGTTCTCATATGCCGATAATATGCTCATCATAGAGAATTTATACGATTTCATTCTTCCTTTTTGCAGAAGTAAGAAAATAAAAATCCAATCCAAATCCCCGTCCCTTTTATACAACTTAGGAGCTGATCAGTTGTTTTCGCGCCTTATGAAGGAGTTCCACTCCATCTGTTTTTTAACCAAACAGCTGTTTAAAAAAGGTTCTCTAAACAAACTTAATTTTGTTTGTGAAACACACTTTTTGAAGAAATCGGGAACAGGTGTTACGCACGCTTCGGGTAGGAGTAGAAATATTCGAAAAACTGTTTTTCGTTCTTAAACTCAAAATAAAACAACTCAGCATTGCGAAAATGGTTTGATGAGCAGAGCAGGCGCATGAGAAATACAGATGCAAATAAAACATAATATCAGTTATTTGCTTTTTCAATGGGTACAAGTGTCTGCTTTTTCCTCTCTTCCTCGGATTGCAGGGGCAATTACATAAACAGGGAGCGGAAAATAACTAAACACTTATTTTATTACAAAACAATTTACTCTGAGTAGGTAAAAGAAAGTCTAAAAAGCGTACAATTTTGCCCTTACTTGCCATACAAAAGGCAAGAAAATCGAAAACATCCATAAACTGAAGTTTGTGACAAAAATTTTAGCCAATTTTGGTCATGCGCGACAAGGAATTCAAAAATCAAAAAAAAATCTGTAACCTGAAGAAAAAAACTGCGTGTTTTTCAAAAATATAGAAAAATGTTAGTTTCTACGTTTAGAAGACAAAATTGAAGATTTCAGTTTTCTTTATTTAATTCATTGGATTTTACGCGGTTTGACCTCCATACACCTAAAAAGCTTATCATACAATTCCTCACATCAAGTGTATGCAAAAGTGCTTGTACAATTTTTCTACAATTTCAAAAATTGATTGAAAAAAAAATATTAAATTATTTCTGCAGTTGTTTGATTCTAATAAAACAGTATGGTGATGGAAAAAGCCGCGTTTTTTTGAAAAAAAAATGCTTCTCATACAATTCCCATATATGGAAAATGTATGACTAGCATTTTTTGATGCTGACGCAAAGTTTTTTGGGTTTTTATTTAGACGCAAATCGAATTTTGTACTCAAACAAATGTTTCCAAAAAAAGAATTTTTTTTCGCATGCATTTCAGGTCGTTTTCTATGCAATGTAAATGCAAGGTCGTGGAATCTTTGAGTGAACCAAAGTCTTTGTCACTTGTGTTCGGTTACGAATAAAAGCCAATTTTTTTCAGAAATTAAACTTAGAAAAAATTCAAAGTTTTGGTTTATGGTTTAATAATTATCATAAAGTTTTCATATATGGATTAAATGCTTATCATAGAGAATTGGTACAATTTCATTACTCTTTTTTGCTAAAAAATTCAAAATCCAATCAAAATCCTCGTCCCTTTTTTAGCAGTCGTAAGCCAATCAATGATACAACTTAGGAGCTAATCAGTTGTTTTCGCGCCCTATCATCTGTTTTTTTAAATCAAACAGATGATTATGTGCTTGTAAACATCAAAATAATAAATTGAGATTTCAGTTTTTCCGTCCAAAATTGAACGTCGTAAAAAGGTGAAAATTTTTAATCGTAAGTTTTCCAATTTCTTGAGGGGTTAGGGACGAGGTGTGCGCCCACCTCTCAACCATCTCTCCCTTCCCTATATTCTGGCCCAAGTGTAACCTGATCCCCTTCTTTAAAAGCTATCAAAATTTTCATATTTTATATTTTTGGGCCTTTTCTATAGTTTTTGATGAATTTTTATCCTAGATTCCGCCGGTCTGCTTCAAGTATTTTTTTCTGACTTCTGAACAAAATTGTCGTCCTTCATAATTCGTTTAATTATAGCTGATGTCAAATACAAACAAAAGTCAAATTTAGTTAACATTTTTGTGGATTTTATAACGTTTAGGCAGACTGATTACCTTTACTTCAAAAACTTTTGTTTTCAAAACTGAATAAAGTATTCAATTAGTTTTCAATATGGTTTTCATTGAAGGTATTTTTACTGGTTGATCTTCTGCTGTTATTTGGGTATTCGGGTATGACTTGTTTTCGACCATTCACATCACATCAAATCAATTTTTTTGGACTTACTAAACACATATTCAATTTAATCTTAATAAACTGAAATAAAAATTGATGCCAGCGACAGAACGAGTAAGCTGAGAAAATTCGCTATAAGAACATTTACAAAAACTGAAAATTTTTTGCTTGACTCATTTAATCATTCCGCTGATTAACCCTTCTAAAAAGATTACTTAGCTATTTTTGCTGTGAAATATATTTCGGATCTTGTTAACTATTGTCGCCCCTTTTGGTCATTAATACCTTTTCCCCCTATGCATGTATTAATTTTAATAACCATTTCGACAACCCGTAATTTTAAGCAAAGGCAGTTAAATTGTTTCTAAAAACTAGAAAGTAGGACATTGAGAAGTAACAATTCTGAAAAAAAATTAACATTTCAACCAAAAAGAAATATTAGGAGTCTAGTGAAAAAGAAGCGTCTCATAAGCTTTTGAATAACTTGACCTTAAACTCAAACCAAATTTTCAAATTTTCAGAGAATTTTTCATTGCCATATTCTGAAAACGTTCAAACCTGTATTTTTGTCCCGACTACGAAGGGTTCTTGGTCAAATATTTTGCTACAGTGATGTCAATTTAGGGATTATTCCGGCTCTGTGCAGCTGCCCTGCATCATTTTGTTCTATCGACAGTCACATAATTTCATTCTGCCAGACAAAACCAAAAAGTTAGGAAACAAATGTCATCAATTCAGACTATTCTACTTTTGTTTTTGTTCAGGCTTCAGATAACAAACATTTTTCATTTTTTTTTGTAATCTGAAACCGTCGTCGCTAAAAAACATTTCAAAAACTTCTCGATTGATTCTTATTACAGCTTTTAGGCCCCAATTTTCATCACTCGATGCAATACACTCCGTATGTTTAGACACATCTTTAGAAATTTTTAAGCAAGTTCAACCCAAAAGAATGGAATCAATTTAAAAAACTGTAATTGGTTTTTTGACTATATCTGAACGCCGTTTTATCACGAAATGCAATGTCCCTTATCCCTTTGAACTCGGACCCACAACTAAAAAGTTTTTTTTTTTAAAGTTAAGCTCAATTTATGCCTTGTCTGTTTATGCCTTGTCTACAGGTGAGCACATTGTTAAGCCTTGTACGCCAAAATCTAAAAAAAAATAGAGACCAATCAAAGAGCAGTTGTTCTGAAGTGAAAGCAGACTTGTTATACTTTAGTTTTAAAAAATATACTAAAATACTAGTTTAAAAAAATACCAAAAATGGTCTAACTTTGATTGCAGCCTATATTTCTGCCTGGAGACAGTTTGATTGAACACTCGTGTGAAGTACAGAGCGCCATAGCTGGGTGACAGGGTGGAGTTTAGAAAGAAACTAGCGCCATTGTACAATCTTCTCAACTGGTTCTCATTTCGGGAGTAAGATGCAAGGTCGAATATCAGCATTTGCAGATTCTCTTCTCATTTGAAATTTTTTGGACTTAGAAGCATTTTTTTGTGGTCTACCTAAAAAATAGTCAAAATAGTGGTTTTTTGTTCGAGCTAAAGTTCGAAACATATCTTGAGCAGGGTCGAAAAGTCGTCTTGAAGTTTTGTCGAGAACGGTGGAAACATACCTCGAGCACAGTCGAAACATACCGCGAGCAAGGTTGAAACATATTTCCAGCACGGTTGAAACACACCACGGTTGGAACACAAGGGTTGAAACACACCACGGCTGAAACACAACACAATGTTGAAACATATTTCGAGCACGGTTGAAACACAACTGCGACTAAATGATGAAAATTTTAGTTCTTGTATCAATTTTCCGGATGCCTAGAACACAATAGTCGACTACCACTTCTTACATAATTATGAAACAAAAATATGAATTAAAATCTCCATGTTAGGCTTTTTTTAGGCTTAAATCGTACAAGTAGAAATTTTCCATAAATTAATTTCCAAAAACAATAATGAGTTCTTTTCTATGCACTTGCATTTTGTTTGAAACTTCCTCATGCAAAACAGTTGTTAGAGGGAAACACGGATAATGAATGGCAACAATAATACCTACAAGCTGCATTTGATAATTTAGCATGTAAGTAAAAATACATTTTCAAGCAAGATTATGAACGAAACGTCTTGTTTCGATTAAAATAGAGAGCTTGTAAATTAAAGAACACAGATGTCAATTTTGTACAGATTTTGATTTATCTTAACATGTAAAAAGAGAAGTTTGACAAAAATTTTGATTTTGGCTATATAAAAAGCATTCGTAGTACTTTTTGGATAATTTGCGTGAAAACATCAGTTTGGACGGCGTTATAGACAAGTTAATTAAAAGTTTTGCCAGCAAAAAGATTAGTTTCTGTAAAATGTCACTTTTTGCCCGAAAATGAGTTTGCATTTAAAAAAGAATTATGTGCAATTGATTTTTCTATATAAAATGATAGTTATACAATTTTCGAGCATGACAAATGTATAAAAATTATTTTTTTAATTTAAAAAATGAAATGTTTCTTATGATTAGAGAAATTCAAAACCATCAATTAATCAAAAAAATTTTAATTTACTTTTTTGTTTTTTTAATATTGAATCAAAACTTCATGGTTATTTTTACAAAAAAAAACAAATGTAGGAAACACTTCTAGCAAGGCAAATTTGAGACCTAATCTAAAAAAAAAATTTGGTTTTCAGAAAAGACACCACGCTTTGGAAAAAAAAATTTTTGTAAGAAATAGCTAATTTTCAGCAAAAAAAAACACATTTAAAATTAACCAAGACGCTTTTTTATCATTTGATTAAACAATTAAAAGAGGCGAGGAACTAACACAGCA
>NC_087062.1:97785332-97812263 GCF_963678635.1 Symsagittifera roscoffensis
CAAATTGGATTGAGGCATACTATTTGGTTGAGTCGAAAGTTTTTCTTTGAAAAAATCATCAATGTTTTAGAGCGAATGTTATTACTTAGAACCTAAAAGGCAGCTGGAATATTCAGAATTTTGCTCAAATACATACTTTTTTGTTCCAACTGATATGCTTTTATATCCTATAATATCACTTTATGATTTAGATAATGTGTGAAGTGATATTTTGCAACTTTCACTTACAAAAACAATTCCTTCTTTATAAAACGTGAGCAATGGTTCCTGTCAAACAAAAATCCACTGACAGTGAAAGGCATTCGGATCATTTTCTGCGTTGCCCTAAAACAAGCAGTCTGTTTCAGTGTTTCAGTAGTGTTTTTACCTAGTGAAATTATTGAAGCCGTGAGCTAAACTTTGAAAAGATTTTAATACACAATTAATAAACCAAAGTCGCGTGTGTTTCGACTTTTTCGACCGCAAAAAATGCTCGATCGTGCTCGAGCCACGCCAGATATAATTCCAAAATTAAACATTATGATTGATGATTTTTGTGTAATAGCTCATGATGCTTTTAATAGAATGAAATTATTACAGTTATTGGAAATATACATGCTTTGTAGTCAAGAAAATTTTTTGAGCTAGTTTTTTTTCCATCTTATGGATGATCTGGTGTTCAATAAAAATCAGAAATAAGAATCGGACATTCAAGTCACGAAAACTATTATTGTTATAAAAACAAATTTGCGTAACTTCTAGAAGTTTTGCTTGTCATTCTGATTCTGAACAGCAGAAAAACTATACTTATTTTATCGCAAAATCAATCCAAAAAAAACAAAAATAAGAATAAAAACAATCACTCTCAGTTTTGATCACGCATCGCCTGTTGCTGTCAAAATTTTTCTGACCACACACAATGTAGAGTCAAAAACAATTGATTTTTGCCTTATTTGAGCAGATCTGCAGACGGATAAAATGATGAGTTTTCTTTGAGAAAAATTCTGTTGACAAAAGTATTAGTAAACAGAAATCATTTTTTTCAAACTTTTTCTGGATCAAAAGTAGCAAAACTAAAATATTTTTAAAATAAGCTAAATTTAGCTGAATAATGAGCCTTTTGCGTTTTTCGCTCTTTTACTTCGCTGTAAGTTTGACTGAAAAAAAATTACAAAATAAGCGCTGAAACAAAATAATTCAAGGGACCAACATACGAGCTGTTCAGCTCATCGCAGATTACCGCTTTTGTGCGCCTGGTTAAGATATACCAGCTGATTTTTGTTTATTTTTTTCTGGGCTAGGCAATGATGACTCATTCTCAAGCACCAAGCACGGATTATTGTGAAGATCGAACATACAAACCTGATTTCTAACTTTTTGTTGAGGTAGCTGATTTTGCGAGGAAAAAACTAAAGAATGAAAAAACGAGAACACACGGGGAAATAAAAATCCTTCCCAATTCAGTTCACGTAATAATTGTCTTTTCACACAGTTTGCTCCAGATTCCACTTACTTTTTTGTAAAGTCAGTTTCTACGTGTAGTCCGCTTGCTTGATAACTCTTTAGTCCGAAAACTTGAAAACCCTATTCCTTATTGTTTCGACTTTCGGATGCACTCACAGACTGCTTGGGTTAATAAATAAGAAAATTGTTGACTTTTTTTTGGGGCCAAAGCCTTTTTTCCGTACAAATTTCTCTTCACAGAACTTGTGAAGCCCAAAATGATGTTGAGTGAAAGAATATTCTCCCTATAAAGATTCGACCTCTGTCCCCTCAAAGATTCGACCGACCCCCTGCCGGCCCAAAGGGTCCCCTATGTACTATTTTGAGATATCCAATTTTTTGACGGACCCTATAACTTTTCTAAAGGCGCCTTCGGCGCCAATATGTACTAATTTTCATGGGGAAGCGCGCGCAGCAAAATTGCGATTTTGAACTGTTTTTTCAAAATTTTGCTTGCGGTGCAGAAATTGGCCAAAACTTTTTTGGTGTTTTCGGAGAGCTTGGAAAATCAATTTGATCGACCTACAAAAAAATCGACAAATTTTTTTTAAAATCTGCTCCCCCACTCGAAAAAACCCTAGATTCGCCCATGCACGAGATTTCATATTCCTTCTTATTTACGAGACAGAACGGCAGATGATTTTTTATACTCAATTAAGCAGAACATGTTTGTCAAGTGCCTTAAGATGAATCTTTCTTCAGAAAAAAATCGAGAGGAGAAATTAAACAAGAAAGCAGCCGATTTATTTTGAATAAGTTCTAGTGGATTTCCTATTAACCCTTTTTCAATTAAAATTCCAATGACTAGAAAAATGATTTTGATTTGATTTTAAAAAATGGAAAACAAAGTTCTCAGTGTTAAGAAAAACACGCTTGATTTTTAGTCTTATTTTGAGAAAAAGAAGCATGCAGAAGCAGGTTCATATTTTGTTGATAAGCATTTTTGTAAAATTGTGCTCTAATTTTAATTTTGGACTGTTTTTTCAAAATTTTGCCTGCGGTGCAGAAAGTTTGGCCAAAACAGAATCTTTTTCAGTGTTTTCGGAGAGCTTGGAAAATCAATTTGATCGACCTACAAAAAAATTGATAAATTTTTTTCAAAATCTGCCCCCCCCCCCCCCTCGAGAAAACCCTAGATCCGCCCTAGTTCTAATTGTGCTCTAGTTTTACTTTGTTAAATAATGATTGTGTAGTTTTTTTTCAGCGCCTTCGTGACACAAAAAGAAAATTAAAAACTGGTATTTACCGAATTCGTAAACCACTGGTAAAGCGATATTACGACAACGGAGCAATTTTTGAGTCCTTAATAAAAGAAACAACTAATTCGGCGATTTTATTCAAATCTCTCTAAAATTTGTTAGTGTTTGATGTTTGAAAAACAAAATACGATAATCCTCAAAGTAGATAATAAGAAGAACTTCTAAAATCACGAAGTTTAATCTATTATTTAATCTGAAGTAACTGTCAAGTTGACAAAACCATTAAAATGCGTTCCTCTTTCTGCTGTTTTAATTACACAATCAACGTAGTTATTAACCAATCTATTTTAGTAATTACACAAATCTGATTAAATTTTTTATTTTGATTTTTTGTCAACTCTTGTTCCTTTTTGAAGAAAAAATTGTCTTGGCACGATCAACAGTGAACATATACCCGGGTTGACCTCCATACACCAAACTGCTTATCATACAATTCCATACATCAAGTGTGTGAAAAAATACTTGTCATACAATTTTCATACAATTTCTAAAAATGGTTGAAAACTGGTATAAACTTATTTCTGTGGCTGTTTGATTCTAATAAAACAGTCTGGTGATAAAGATCTGTTGTTTTCGTTTTTTGAAAAAAATGCCTATCATACAATTCCCAAATTTTTCAAGTTATTTTCAACCGCAAATCAAATTTCGTACGCAAACAAACATTTTTCGAAAAAAAATTTTTGCATGCAAAATTTAATATTTTGTGTGCATAACGTAGTCCTGGATACGATAAAATTGGCTTTTATTTTCTTTTCACTTGAATTTTTTTAAACCCTGAAAAATCCTATTTCTTTTGTTTTGGGTGCTAAAGTGTAAACGTTTATATACGTTATAAACTGTAATTGGTTTTTTGACTATATCTGAACGCCTTTTTATCACGAAATGCAATGTCCCTTGTCCCTTTGAACTCGGACCCACAACTACAAAGTATTTTTTTTTACAGCTAAGCTCAATTTATGCCTTGTCTGTTTATGCCTTGTCTACAGGTGAGCACATTGTTATGCCTTGTACACCAAAATCTAAAAAAATGGAGACCAATCAAAAAGCAGTTGTTCTGAAGTAAAAGCAAACTTGTTATACTGTAGTTTTAAAAAATATACTAAAAAATAGTTTAAAAAATAAATTACCAAAAATGGTCTAACTTTGATTGCAGCCTACATTTCTGCCTGAAGACAGTTTGGTTGAACACTTGTGTGAAGTAAAGAGCGTCACAGCTGGGTGACAGGGTGGAGTTTAGAAAGAAACTAGCGCCAATGTACAATCATCTCAACTGGTTCTCGTTTCAGGAGTAAGATGCAAGGTCGAATAGTCAGTATTTGCAGATTCTCTTCTCATTTGAATTCTTTGACTTAGAAGCATTGCGTCAAAATTAGGTGTGGTCTACCTAAAAATAGTCAAAGTAGGGGTTTATTGTTTGAGCTGAAATTCGTAATATATAACTTGAGCAGGGTCGAAAAGTCATCTTGAACTTTGGTCGAGAATGGTGGAAACATATACCTCGAGCACAGTCGAAACATACCGCAAGAAATGTTGAAACATATTTCGAGCACGGTTGAAACACACCACGGTTGAAACACAACGAATGAAACACACCACGAATGAAACACAACACAATGTTGAAACATATTTCGAGCACGGTTGAAACACAACTACGACTAAATGATAAAAATTTTAGTTTTTGTATCAATTTTCCTCCATTTGTTAAAAATTTCCGGATTGACTGGAACACAAGAGTCGACTACCACTTCCTACATAATTATGAAACAAAAATATGAAATAAAATCTCCATGTTAACGAGGATGAACAAACGCGCAATATATAGTTCGTGCCTTTAACATGTAAGCTAGCTGGGAAGTCGTTCCAAATTGAATTGAAGCATGCTAAGTGCTGTTGTGACTTCTGAAGAAAGTGACTGAGTGTTTGTGCACGGGTTGGATTTTTTCTTCAGATAAAAATTGACTTGTTAAAAAGGAGTTTTTTTGACGAACAAATTTTAAATCAACCAAAATTTAATGATGTGTTTAACTAAAAATTAAATAGATATTTCCCCTGTTATGATTCTTCGTGGATGGATGTCTAGTTCGTCCCTACTGACGAGTGATATAATTTGGGCTATTGATTCAAAAGCGGCGACTCGACCCATCTTGAACATTAATCCAAATTGGATTGAGGCATACTATTTGGTTGAGTCGAAAATTTTCTTTGAAAATTTGATCATTGTGTTAGAGCGAATGTTACTACATAGAACCTAAAAGGCAGCTGGAATAATCAGAGCTTCGCTCAAATGCATACTTTTTTTATTTCAATTGATATGTTTTAATAATCTAAAATATCACTTTGTAGTTTAGGTAATGTGTGAAGTGATATTTTGCAACTTTCAGTTACAAAAACAATTCCTTTTTTGTAAAACGTGAGCAATGTTTCCTGTCAAACAAAAATCCACTGACAGTTAAAGGCATTCGGATCATTTTCTGCGTTGCCCTAAAACAAGCAGTCTGTTTCATTGTTTCAGTAGTGTTTTTACCTAGTGAAATTATTGAAACCGTTAGCTAAACTTTGAAAAGATTTTAATAAACAATTAATAAACCAAAGTTGGGTATATTTCAACTTTTTCGACCGCAAAAAAAATGTTCGATCATGCTCGAGTCACGCCTGATATAATTCCAAAACTAAACATTATAATTGATGATTGTAATAGCTCATGGTGCTTTTAATAGAATGAAATTACTACAAATATTTGAAATATACATGCTTTGTAGCCAAGAAACGTTTGTTGAGCTATTTTTGTTATCGTATGGATGATCTGGTGTTCAATAAAAACCGTAAATAAGAATCGGACATTCAAGTCACGAAAACTATTATTGTTGTAAAAACAAAATTGCGTAACTTCTAGAAGTTTTGCTTGTCATTCTGAACTGCAAAAGAACTATACTTCTTTTATCGCATAATTAACCCAAAAAAAAAAACAATAAAAACAATCACTCTCAGTTTTGATCACGCATCGCCTGTTGCTGTCAACATTTTTCTGACCACACACAATGTAGAGTCAAAAACAATTGATTTTTGCTTTATTTGAGCTGATGTGCAGACGGATTAAATGACGATTTTTCTGTGAGGAGAATTCTGTTGACAAAAGTAATGGTAAAAAAGAAATGAATTTTTTTCAAATTTTTTCTGGATCAAAACTAGCAAAAACTAAAATATTTTTTAAATAAGCTAAATTTAGCTGAATATCGAACCTTTTGCGTTTTTAGCTCTTTTACTTTGCTGTAAATTTGACTGAGTAACTTTACAGGATTAAAGTTAAGATATACCCAAAAGATATACCAGCTGATTTTTGTTTATTTTTTTCTGGGCTAGGCAATGATGCCTCATTCTCAAGCACCAAGCACGGATTATTGTGAATATCGAACATACAAACCTGATTTCTAACTTTTTGTTGAGGTAGCTGATTTTGCGAGGAAAAAAACTAAAGAATGAAAAAAAAAACGAGAACACACGTGGAAATAAAAACCCTTCCCAATTCAATGCACGTAACAATTGTCTTTTTAACACATTTTTCTCCAGTTCCAACTTATTTTTTTTAATTAGACAATAGTTGACTTTATTTGGGGTTAAATTTTTTTTCCATACAAATTTCTCTTCACACAACTTGAGAAGCCCAAAATGATGTATTTCGCCTAGAAGTGAAAGGATATTCTCCCTATAGGGCACAAAAGCGATCGATTGGCAATCTTTCGTTGTTTTATTCCTTTTTCTTTTCTTTTTGGGGTTGTTGTTCTCTGTCCCCTCAGAGATTCGACCCCCTGCCGGCCCAAAGGGTCCCCTTTGTACTATTTTGAGATATCCATTTTTTTGACCGACCCTATAACTTTTCTATAAAATGTCCTGAATTTGATGGGGAAACGCGCGCCGGAAAATTGCAATTTTTGACTGTTTTTTCAAAATTTTGCCTGCGGTGCAGAAAGTTTGGCCAAAACAGAGTCTTTTTCAGTGTTTCCGGAGAGCTTGGAAAATCAATTTGATCGACCTACAAAAAAATTGATAACATTTTTTAAAAATCTGCCCCCCCCCTCGAGAAAACCCTAGATCCGCCCTAGTTCTAATTGTGCTCTAGTTTTACTTTGTTAAAAAATGATTTTGTAGTTTTTTTTCAGCGCTTTCGTGACACAAAAAGAAAATTAAAAACTGGTATTTACCGAATGCGTAAACCACTGGTAAAGCGATATTAAGACAACGGAGCAATTTTTGAGTCCTTAATAAAAGAAACAACTAATTCGGGCGATTTTATTCAAATCTCTCTAAAAGTTGTTAGTGTTTGATGTTTGAAAAACAAAATACGATAATCCTCAAAGTAAATAATAAGAATAACTTCTAAACTCACGAAGTTTAATCTATTATTTAATCTGAAGTAACTGTCAAGTTGACAAACCATTAAAATGCGTTCCTCTTTCTGCTGATTTAATTACACAATCAACGTAGTTATTAACCAATCTGTTTTAGTAATTACACAAATCTGATTAAATTTTTTATTTTGATTGTTTGTCAACTCTTGTTCCTTTTTGGAGAAAAAATTGTCTTGGCACGATCAACAGTAAACATATACCCGGGTTGACCTCCATACATCAAACTGCTTATCATACAATTCCATACATCAAGTGTGTGAAAAAATGCTTGTCATACAATTTTCATACAATTTCTAAAAATGGTTGAAAACTGGTATAAACTTATTTCTGTGGCTGTTTGATTCTAATAAAACAGTCTGGTGATAAAAAACTGTTGTTTTCGTTTTTTGAAAAAAATGCCTATCATACAATTCCCATATATGGAAATTGTATGACTGGCATTTTTTTGATGGCGACACAAAAAAATTTTCAAGTTATTTTCAACCGCAAATCAAATTTCGTACGCAAACAAACATTTTTCGAAAAAAAATTTTTGCATGCAAAATTTAATATTTTGTGTGCATAACGTAGTCCTGGATACGATAAAATTGGCTTTTATTTTCTTTTCACTTGAATTTTTTTAAACCCTGAAAAATCCTATTTCTTTTGTTTTGGGTGTTAATGCCTTGATCAATGTCTGATATTTTGAAAATTCGAAATTTTAAAATAATTATCATTAGAAAATTTTGCCAAAAAATAAAAATTTGTTATTTTTTTATAGGAATTGTGAATAACAGCCAAATGCAGGTCGTTTTCTGTGCATTGCATATGCAAGACCGTCCAACCTTTGGTGTTTTGAGTAACCAAGGTCTTTGTCACTTGTGTTCGGTTGCAAACACAACCAAAAAATTTTCAGAAACTAAATTTAGAAAGAAAAAATCAAAAATTTTGGTTTATGGAAAAACACCTGTCATACAGTTTTCATATATTGAAAAATTCTTATCATAGAGTTTTCATACAATTTTCTGTACGTATGGAATTGTATGAATTTGTATGACAAGAAGTTTCTCATATATGGAAATTGTATGATAAGAAGTTTTGGTCAACCCGGGTATCATGGAAATTCTTCATCATTTAAAAAAAGATAACATTAGAACTCCTATTCTTCACATTTTTGCAATAACTCGGGCAAAGAGCTGTTCCTGGCAGTTAGACACAAACAGATGGATTCACTGCTGGCGATCACTAAGAGAAACGATTTTTGATTATTGTACACCCAAACAGTGGAATCCCTCATACGCGATGGACCGAATGCGCGAAAATAAAAGTCAGCCAATCAGATTTCAGTTATCTACAATTTGCAAAGAAAGTAAACATTTCCAGGGACTTGGTCGAATATAAAAACGGCAAAACATGCAAAATTTCCAATTTGTGCTGACGTCGCCGAATTGAAACAAATTTTATATTTCAAGAGTTTCGTTATAAAAGAAGCGAAATATTGCTTCATTTGATTGAATGGCAAATGCTTCTTTTTCAAATTTGACATACAGCCCATTACATTTTCGGACATTCGCTCACGAGTTTTTTCGCGCATTCGGTCCTTCGCGCATGAGAATAGCCCCCCATCCAGACCAGAGCAACCAGTTGCATGTGAAGCTTACACAGACACGGACTTCGGAGTGAATAATTGATTATAAAGTTATAACGGATTATTATGTTGATTGTTGGCAATAATAATTGTTTATAAATAGCAAAATTTGGTGTTTGCAAGATTCATAATCGATTATGATTGTGATATTTTCCAGGAGACTAAATTCTCCTATAATGGTTTATAATTGATAATAGTTCAAACAAAAAACTCTTAAAATCATTTATAACCGAATATAATTGAATACACCCTCTTATTTAGCCAACATTTGTCCACACCAAAAGTTTTTGATGAAATCAATTTCAGCAGTTAATATTTTTTCTACCAATAACAAAATCTCTAAAACTATGATGTCTTGTCACTGTGTGATTCATCTGAAGACAAAAGTTTACCAGTCGAAGAAAATTTTCACGGTAGGTGAAAAATAAAACTTCAAATAAGTCTTGAAATTATTGCAATATACTGATATTTTGGTGGTCAAAAAACAAAAAATGTGCATCCTGAAAACTTTCAAAACCTTCAAAACAACTTTTTTCGTTTTCCAGATCAACTTAATCAAGTATAATCAGCACTAAACTGATTTTATTCCGTGCTTCTCGTACACGTTAAGCACAGAATAAAATCAGTTTAGTGCTGATTATACTTGATTAATTTGTATTATAATTGATTATAATTTGATTTCAAAAATAGATACTATAATTGACTTTTTAGCCGATTAAAGTCATTTTTCTCTCAATTTTAATGAAACTGGTACTGAAATCATTTTACAATAGATTTTTAACGCTTGAAACTGGATGCGGATCAGCCGATGCGCACATTTTTTTAAAAGTTAAGTGAGTGTGAGAACAATAGGCCTCAATTGTTCTGAAAGATCTCATTTTTGACAGATCAGGGCGATCAAAATATATGTTCAGCAACTTTTTTGGGAGAATTACATAGATACCAAATCGAACGGCTGCTATGCAGAGCAAAAACCGAACCGCTGGTGGTCAAAAAGGTAAATTTTCAATCGTCAAATAACTACACAACCTGAATGTTAGGAACTTATCTAGCAACTTCGGTAAGCCTAGACATCGTGCAGAAAAGAAATCCACGCCTGAAGTGTTCAGTGCTACCGGAGGCATTTCAAACTCAGCAGTCTGACGAAAAAAAATTGTTTTAAGTAAGTACCCTCTATTAATATTTCGTTTAAATATAACAAAAAATTCTGTGCACCCATGAACTTAATGATGTTTCTAGTACCAATTTCACAAAAAAATACTCCCGATACGAGGTTAAAATGTGCACTTTGTGAAGTATGAGCGGAATTTGCAACAAAGACGCTCCCTCTGCTTCTCTTTTTTCTTTTTTTTTCTTTCATTTTCATTAATCGTTCCGACAAAATTTCAACATGTTTAAAGTCTTGTCTCTGGAATCCATGAACATACAGACACAAACCGGTGCGCCTATCCAGTGCTCAGATTGGCCTCGTAATGCAGCTTAGAAGCCGTTGTTGCTACAGGGATTGATGTCTTAAACTCCATTTTGAAAAAATTATTTCACCTGTGATCATTTTTGCAAAATTATGGTGGTTTCGTCATATTTAGAGACGGTATTTTTCCCAATTTCCGGTATTAAAACGGTTTTACGGTACAATTTTACGGTGTGAAAGAGGACGGTATTAAAACTATTTTCCCAATTTCCACAAAAACCAACGTCAATGAAAAACTTAAAAAAGGCAGTTCAGATGCAAAGTTGAGGACAAAATGGGCAAACAAAAGGGATTACCATCGATTAAATCCGATTGCAATAGAACGTTTTTGCATAAGGAATAAATTAGAAAATGGGATGAAAAAAATTGATTGTAGCAAAGAATATATGGGCAAGTAATCGATTCTAATCGAATAAAAAGATTTGATTTTGATAAAAATTTGTTTTGATCGAGATAGATAATAACCGACTATTAATTGATTATAAAAGATGTTTTCTCAATTTTATTAAGTTTGGACAATTACTAAAATCCAACTCTAAGTGATTATTAGCGATATGAAATTGAATGCGGGTACCTCACACGAATATTTGTATAGTAGTGTTTAGTTTTCTCTCTGTTCGTTCAGATGGTCAGTTATTTATTAAATTGAGATTAAAGTTTAAAAGTCTTTTTTCTAACATAAATTTTTGACGAACAATTTTTGAAAATGCCTTATAATCTAGTGTGTAGTGTCTATAAATTAGGGTTGAACATGTCGCGAGTAAGAGCAAAGAACAAAAATATGAAAAAAAAAGGTTTCGCGTCGCATTTGATGAGCTATGCATTGCCCGACTAAAATTGTTCGAGTGTTTAATAGAATTTTTTTTTTTACAAAAGCATATGAGTAATCGACCGAGGTAAGTTTGAACTTTTTTGATTTTGGGTGCCGTTTTCTGGCTTTTCCTAAGGTTGTAGGGGCAAACACATCAGAAGTATATCTTCGCCGAAACAAAAGAAGTCGGTTCAGAGTTTGAAACATTGCCATGCTACATGAAAATAAGTTCCATTCAGTCGCTAGATATCTTCAACTATAGTATTAATTGGGAGAGCAGGGTGCGCGTATAGGCTTTTTTGATACACTTTTTGTTCCGAATATTTGAGCTCGGGGTGGGTTTTTTTTTCTTCAGACAAATTTCGACTTTTTAACTAGCCATTTTTGACGGAATTTTTTATATCATTCAAAAGATATTGTTGTCCTGAGCTTAAATTTGAAAAGATATTTCACCTGTGATCATTTTTCGTAGAGTTATGAGGGTTTAAAGATTGCCATTTTGGCCATTTTGACCAATTTGGGACAATTAACGCTCGATATAATTCGCGCTATTAACGCGTAAGCGGAGATTTAATCTGTCTTGTAAATCGTTAAAAATTGGTTGAATGATGTTTATTTACCATAATTGATTTGTTACAAGGAACGAAATCTCTCTTTTTGTACCCTATATGGCGTGTGGGGTGATGATTTTCATAAAAAATTTCAAATTTTAAAGAAAAAAAAATTTTCATTTTATTTTATTTCATTTAATTTTTTTATGCTATTACTGCTCCTCCATAAACCTTAAAAGGCAGTCGGACCTTTCAGGGCTTCGCCCTGATACGAGCAGTCTTGTTTGAAATTTGAGAACAAAACAGGAAGTTTTCAGTTGCAAACTCTCCAAACAGTGTGATCTATTATTGTTCCGACTTTCGATACGAAAGTAACTGAATATTTGTGCTCGGGGTGGGTTTTTTTTTTCTTCAGACAAATTTCGACTTTTTAACTAGCCATTTTTGACAAAATTTTTAAATATCATTCGGAAGCCATTGTTGTCCTGAGCTTGAATGTGAAAAGATACTTTACTTGTGATCATTTTTTGTAAAGTTATGAGGGTTTAAAGATTGCCATTTTGACCATTTTGACCAATTTGGGACAATTAACGCGCGATATAATTCGCGCTATTAACGCGTAAGCGGAGATTTAATCCGTCTTATAAATCGTTCCAAATTGGTTGAACGAAGCTTATTTGCCATAATTGATTTGTTACAAGGAACGAAATCTACCTTTTTGTACTTTATATGGCGTGTGGGGGGATGATTTTCATAAAAAATTTCAAATTTAAAAAAAAAATTCATTTTATTTTATTTCATTTAATTTTTTATGTTATTACTGCTGCTCCATAAACCTTAAAAGGCAGTCGGAACATTCAGGGCTTCGCCCTGATACGAGCAGTCTTGTTTTTATTTCTAATCTATCCTAACACCTACCACTAGAAAATCTCGCCCGAAGGACGGACAGTCTAATGGAACTTTAAAACTAACAATCGAATCCAAAGCTTCGTTTCTCATTTAGCAGTCGTAAGCTAAGCAATATGATAGTTCAGGGGCTGATCCCAGATTTTCGCGAGGAAGGAGATTGTTCTTCCTTGTGTTTTTTATTCGACATTTCGAGGTAGTAAAACAGCAAAATTTTAAATTGAGTTTTCAAGTTTTTTGTCCAAAAACTATAGTCGAATCATCGTTGTGAAACTTTATAATAGTACGTTTTTCAAACTGTTGAGGGATCACACGTGAACTTTGGGCCAAAAATATAAAGTCTCTTCCCCTGTTGAAAGCGGGTTTAAGCCTGCCCCTTTTTTGCAAGCTAAAAAGAAATCACATTTTATTTTTGCAAATTGTTTCTGTTTTTTTTTCTGAGTTTAATGAGCGCAAATGTCATCATTCAAGGTTGTTTCAAATGTCGCTGATATGAAAAACAAATTTAAACCAAAGTCAAATTTAACTAACTATTTTATCGACCTTTGACAGTTTATGTGGACTATTGAGATCACTTTAGTTTCGAGACTGAATATTTTCTTGAAATAATCTTTGAAATGATTTTGACTCGAGGTATACCTTCCTTGTTCGGTCTTCAACTGTTATTTGGGCATCTGGGTAAGATTCATTTCTGATAATTTGCATTAGTTTAATTCGAACTTTTTATGGATTCACAATTCACACATTCAGTCGCATCAAAAAAAAAATTTTATGAAGAAAAGATTTGCTGTCCTTTTTTATCTTCGCAAGAGCCTTTTAAAGAGTTTTAGTCATTTTTTAATCAAATAGTAACACTAAAGAAAAATCTAATTTTTTCTTACTAAATACTACGATCTCAAACACTCCATTTCATATAGACAGAAACGATTGGATTAAACTTTTTTTGCTTGAATAAAAAAAAAACCCTACAATTCGACTATTGATACATTCATTTTTATTCTTTATCATATTATTGTTTTACTTGTCTTAATTTTTTTATAAATAGGCCTGAATGTATGAATTAATGCATTAAAAACGTTTCGTACATAATACACTCGTCACTTTTGTTAGATTGACATTTATCCCTATGGCTTGTGTCTAAAATTATTCATTTTTTTACTTTTTCTTTTTCTTTCAACTATAAATTGTTTTTAAAAATTTTCAAGCTCTTAATTTTAACTGACTTTTTTACCACAGGGAAAGGGGGGGGGGAGGGCGGGTGGTAGGAGAAATGCGGGTGAACATATGTGCACGGAGGGGGAGTATTTATGGGAGGTTGGAAGGGGGCAAATTTTATTATATAAGTCGGGTGATTGATATTTAATGTGAAGAGTTGTGAAGAGAAAATTAAAAATTTGAGTTGGTTTTGAATGCGAGTAAGACTAGTACGCCTTCGATACCAAAAAACGTTCTAAAAACGCCTTCGATACCAAAGTACCCTAACTTAAACGCAACTTCATGGTCCAAATGTTCCCAAAAGCGGGCACCAATTTTTTTTAATCTCGTGCTTTTTTCCGAGTCAATTTCTGCCTGAGGTGATGTCATTTTAGGGTTTCTTCCGGTTGCATATAGCTCATCTGATTCCTCTTTATTGTCGCGTTCGCTACATCGACAGTCACATGTCTTCATCCTTCCCGACCATACCGATGAACTAGGACGCAAATGTCTCCACTTCAGGTTATTTAGTAAAAAAAAAAACATGTTTTTTGTCACCCTAGCTAAAATAATGAAGACGTCCTCGCTAAGTTTAAAACAACTGTTTCTTTTCGTTGTTATCTCGTATTTCTAAAATAATGAGGCCGTCCTCGCTTAGCTTTGAACAATTGCTGCTTTTCGTTGTTAACTCGCATTTAAGTCTTGAGATCCCACCCCTACCAAGAAATTTCTTTATTACTGACCCGGAATACTTTACATCTAATCTAATTTTCTGGTCAAAAATTCTTGGCCACATGACCTGATTATGTACGACTGTTTTAGCAAACTAAACTAAGCAACACTTGTTATAACGCTTTTTAATTTGCATATTGTATCGCTACGGCTATTGTGTATACTCGAAGCATGTTTATCTCGTTAAGCGGTTGAGCAGTGAACTGATTTCTGGTTATTGCTTTCCAGAAATTTATTTCTAAACTAAGAAAGAAATAGATCATTTCTGTAACCTAAAATACCAAAATTTGGCTAGGTTATTTATATAACATTTCTATCTTGAAAAACAGCCTTCGCTGGGTAAGGGCAGTTTTTATACTCGATATCTTGAAACACCTGAAAAATAACATAAAAATTATAACTCAAAGAAATGAATTAAATTCAGCAAGTGTAATTGGTTTTCGGAAATAAGATCGGTAACTATATCTGGAGCGTGTTCTCCTCCTAAAGCCAATCTTTGAACTCGATCCCAACTCTTCTTGAGTGAAGTAGTTTTTTACAGGTAAACGCTTAATTTATTTTTTTGTATTTTTTTAAAGTTTTTTTTTCATAACTGTTGGAGACAAATTAAGGGGCGGTCAGAGTTTCGCCTTGATACAGGAGCAGTCTTGTAATCATTTAGGATAAAATTAACACTCTAAAGAAATCATTTTAAAAAATCAAAGTAGGTGTCAATAAAATGATCTTTCGTTGAGCGCAGCCATTACTTCTGCTTGATGTCACTTTGGATAAAAACGCGTGTGAAGTACAGACAGCCACAGCCTGGTGACAGGGAGGAGTTTAGGAGTAAAGTGGTGTCATTGTACAATCAGCTCAACTGGTTCTCTTTTCGGGAGCAAGATGCCGCCCCTGGACCGAATAGTCAGTTTTTGAAAGTTTCAACTTTATCTGACGTCTCTACACGGGTCGCGGTGCTCACTTAATGTGTCGAACTCTAAAGCCAAGCATACGGTCCGTGCTCGACCATAAAATATTAGTCGGGATGAGGGCTCGGGTGAAAATCAAACTCGGCAAACCTCGAGCACAGTCGAAGTATATCAAAAGTCAGTCGAGCACGGTCGAAACAAACCTCGAGCAACGTGAAAGCATACCTCCAGCATATTCAAAACACAATTCGAGCACGACAAAATACCTCGAACACGATTGGCACATGCCTCGAGCTCGGTCAAGACATAACTCGAGCACGGCAAAATTTATCTTGAGCACAGTTAAAACATGACTGGAGCACGGTCAAAACATACTCGAGCACGATAGAACCAAAATATAGCTCAATCAAAGTCAAAGCAAACCTCGAGCATGGTCGGAACACAACTCGAGAATGGTCAAAAAATACATACCTTGAGCCCGATCGAAACATACCTCGCATACAATCAAACATTTTTCCAGTAGGTTCGAAACATACCTAGAGCATGGTCAAAAAATCTACCGAGCACAATCAAATTGAGCACGTAAAATTATACTATACCGCGAGCACGGTCGAACTAGGAACGGTCGAACCAAAGCACAAAACATAACTCGATAACTCGAGCACGGCCGAGGCATAACTCGAGTACCTACAAAACATACGAGCACGTTCGGAACATACTCGAGCACAATTGAACCATATAATAGCTCAAGAACACTCGAAATGCACCTCGTGCAGGTTCGGAACTACCGCCAGCAGGGCTAAGTTACACCTCGAGCACGGTCAAAACATACCTCAAGGACGGTCGAAATATATCTCGAGCACACACTGAACATATCTCGAGCACGATCGAAATTTACTTCACGCATGGTCGAAACACAGCTCGAGAACTATCAAAAGACATTTCAAGCACGGGCCAAACATACCGTGGGCACAGGGAACCGAAAGACTATATGAGCATGGACGAAACATACTGTGATGCCAATTGAAAATACCGTGATAACGATCGAAACATACCGTAATCACGCTCAAAACATAGCGTGATCATGATCGAAACATACCGTGATCACGATCGAAACATACCGTGATCATGATCAAAAACATATCAAAAACAGTCGAAACGTTTCTGGGGAATGGTCTAGCTATGCCTCGAGCATGGTTGAAACATACTGTGAGCACGGTCAAAACATACGGCGAGCAAGGTCGAAATACATCGAGAAAGGTCGAAACAAACCTCAAGGGCGGTCAAAATATACATCAAGCACACACTGAATATACCTCGAGCATGTTCGAACCTTACTTCAAGCATGGTCAAAACATACCTCGAGTACAGTCAAAACACACCTCGAGAACAGTAAGACATTTCGAGCACGGTCGAAACATACTTTGAGCACCAAGGACTCGAAAAACAAAACGAGCAAGATGGAAACATACTGTAATGACAATTTAAACATACCGTGATCACGATCGAACTATACCGTGATCACGATCGAAGCATATCCTGATCACAATCGAAACATACCGTGATCACGATTGAAACATACCGTGACCACGATTAAAACATATCGTGATCACGATTGAAACATACCGTGATAACGATCGAAACATACCGTGATCAAGATCGAAACATATTCTGATCACGATCAAAACATAACCTGATCACGATCAAAACATACCCTGATCACGATCGAAACATACCGTGATCACGATTGAAACATACCGTGACCACGATCAAAACATATCGTGATCACGATTAAAACATACCGTGATCACGATCGAAACATACCGTGATCACGATCAAAACATACCGTGATCACGATCAAAACATACCGTGATCACGATCGAAACATACCGTGGTCACGATCGAAACATACCGGAAGTACAGTTGAATCGAAGCATACCTTGAGCAAGATCGGAACAATGCGTCACTGTCGATTCAAAACATACCTCGACCTTGGCGGAAACGTATATCGAGCACAGTTTCTCACGCACAATAATTTAAGCATTTTTATGTTTTTACCCCGGTTGACCGCTTTCAAAGTATTAAATGTTCATCCGTTTGGTCTCTCTGGTCACAAGTATAGCCCCCAAATGCAATTTTCAAGTCAATTTGTTCAAGCCAACAGCTCTCAATTATCAGCTAATCACATAATCTATAATTCCCATAAATTCCCAGATTTCAGTCAATTTTCAATTTTAATGTTTTTAGATACGAGAGGTTGTTGTTCATACCAGGTTGCTTCATACATTCAACATGGACAGAAAAACGGTCTTTCGCCCCAAGAATATCTGGATAAAGTGTTCAATATAGGACCTTTTGGGAGCAAACGGCTGATTTTCATCAAGGTCATTTTTTCATTTTTTATACTTTCAGTTTAACTTTTATATCTTGATGTCCGGTTGAATCTTCATTTGCAAAACAAACAAATATGAGGTTTCGTATTGATTTTAGTTCGCCCAACAGAGAGAGAGAGAGCCAGATTTTGAGCCACTTTAGTTATAAACAGAAATTTGCTGTTTAACTGCCTCTGTTTATGTGTACAAAGATTTTGTTATTTTGAGTGTGGTGTTAGCGGGCCATCAATTTCTCATTTGAGAGGTGGATTTTTTTTTGCTTTTAGGCTAAATGGCATCCCAGATTTTGCATTAACGTTATCAGTCAAATTGGATTTGGTCAGGGGGTCTTCAAACTCATCGGATCGGCGAAAAAGGGACGTCATTTTATAATCCCCCCAGTCGGAGAGTCAGAACCTATTTTTATAGTCCCCTCTGATGAGCTGCAATCAATGCTCACCTTTCCGTGGTTCATGGTCAATGTTGTCTGTCGTGAGAAGCCTTTTCTCTGTCCGAATTCTGCGAGAAGTATTTACGAGCAGCTCCAGAATCTCGATCTCGATGAGCCAACAGAAGCAACATAAGAAGCCAGAGCAAAAAGGAATAGTTTGGAAACTTCCGTCATAGGCCATCAAAGGAACAATTTTTCAATTTTTCCAAAATTATACCAAAATCAATTAATAATTAACACAGAGCTGGTAACCCTCCTAATTTTGCTTTCACTGAGTTGATTCAATATTCATGATTTAAAAGCGACAATTTTTTTAGTTTTTTATTTTTAAAAAGCAGCACTTGGAAAAATCTTGAAATATTTTTCCAAAATTTTTTACAAAACCAACTAATTTTAAAACGAAACCGAAAGAGCATAAATTTACCAAGCTCAAAGTTGTTCAAATGGATGCGTTTCATTTAAAAGAAGCAGACAAAGTTACTACTCTAGTAATTGTTGCTATGAAATATAAATGGATATTAATTAAAGATTATATATATCAAAAAATAAATGCTTGCTGAACTATAAAATTACAAAATTCAAATCTTGACCATGCAAAATTCAAAGTAATCAAAACTCAGATTCCAATTTGAAAAACACCCGAAAAAATTGAAACTATAAATTTTTGGCTCCGACTTTTGATTAGTGCTCGGTTTCTTTAACTTTCTCAATACAATTTTCGAATTGCTATCTAACGCATTTTGGCCGATTATTTTCTTCCAACTTTCAAAATAAGTAATCGAATATTTGCCCTGAGGGTTGTTTTTTTTCTCCAGATAAATGTCGACTTCTTAACTAACTCTTTTGTTGTGCTAAGCTCAAATCAAAAACAAATCTACCTATGATGATTTCTTGTATTAATATGGGGGTTTAAAAACTGCCAAATTGGTTAAATTGGGATAGTTAACGCGCGACAAATTTCAAGCTATTTAGACGTCAGCGGAGACTTAATCAGTCGGAGAAAATGTTCCAAAATGACTTGAGTCACGCTATATGGTCAAGTTTAAACTTCGTTTTTGCGAAGTATATCCTATTTTACGTTACATTGGGTTTTCTATAAACATTCATCTATAAAAATTTGTTACTCCATAGAGCTCAAGGACGGTCGGAATACACGGGGCTTCGCTTTGATACAATCAATTTAGTTTCTATTGATAATCTCTCCAATGTTAAATTGTCACATTGTTTTTAAATAGCGTGTGAGTTGATAATTTTCAAAGTTATATTCTGAAATTTTCACCAATTTTTTCTATTTTTTTTGAAATTTTCTTCATCAATTTTTGAAGTCAAACAAAGTCTTTTGGCGTAACAAAAAATTCGGTGCTTTGTTCTGACACCAGCGGTTTTGTTTTTGTCTCCCAACAGATGTTAATGTCGTGAAAATACTTTTGATTTTCTTAAGAACTAATAATAAAAAGCCGTTTCTGTTTAGCAGAAAATAGAGTTTCAATCACGGTAGTTAAGTAAGATATTTAAAAGAACCATAGATGTTTTTGTATATCTTAGAAGCCTGGACATTAGAGTCAAAAACTAGGGTAAAACCAAATCACAAAAACTGGAGAACTTTTACCAGATTCATGAACACATGGGTAGATAAAGTAGTGATTAGGTTCGGTAAGTAGAATGTGAGTAGATTCAAATGAATTAGACGCATGAGTACAACAAAAAAATATGTGAAAAGGCTGAATTTAATATAAAAATTTTTTATCATTATCGATTTTTTAAACTATTTTGTTTTAAATTCCGTTAAATAATAGGTTTTATGCTGGAATTTTTTTTCTGTAAATACTGCGGCTATGTAAATATTTTCAGTAAGATTTCTAAACGGCAGAAGAATTGAGCAAAACTTTGGGTTTGTACATTTCTCAACTGAGCTGCAAAAATAGGATCGAACGAGAATTGAAAATCTGGTACACTAAATGAAATTTCTTTTTATAAAGTTTTTAATTGCATGTGAATAAAAACTAGGCGGTATTTGGGTCGTGATATTCATTCAAAAAGGAGATACATTTCGAAATTTTTTAATGGAAATATAGGTTTATGCAATTGTGACTTCATAAGCTTAAAATAACAGATTGTTAGAAACCGCAATAATTTTTTTTTGATTTTCCACTATCACATACCCTTGCCCAGGCTATTTAGAAAAAAACTTGCAAAAAATCAGAAATTACAATTAGAATTATTATAAAATGTAAAAGCACACCTCGAAAAAAACTTTTGCAAAAACCTCCTTGCAAGGCCAAACTGCTTTTTTTGTGGTTTTAGCAAATTCCGCAGAATTGCCGCAAAGCTTTTCTGTACGGTTTTTTATTTGTTGTCCAATCACACTGAAGCATAAAAGTAGAATTTGTTGAGATGCTATCGCATCTACAATTAAATGATGGACTTCAATGACGGAATTCAATAATACGAGTAAGAGAAAGCCAATAAAAAATTGATGGAAACGATAGAAGTCAATTGCGGAATTCAATTAGTTCATGTTAAAGAAATCCGACAACAAGTTGCCTTCACACTTGACTTCACAATCAAGTCGCAGTATCAAAATTTCGGATTCCACAACACAAATTATATGCTGACAAACTTTGCGTTACATGGCGTTTGCTTTTCGTTTCCACAGCAATTTCATAGGTGCCCTTAACGGCTGAATTTTGACATGTTTTATTCACACACACACACACACACACACACACGCGCGCGCGCGAATGCGCGCATACACATCATGCGGTTTGTCTTACAGAACTACAGTTTGGCCACTTAAAGACGTCGGAAAATTTTATTGTTTGAAAATTAAAGTTGAGTAACTTCTTATAGTTTTTGTATATCAATCTCGAAGACAGAAGGAGTATTTTTGTGGCAACAAAAAATTTTAAAAAAGCCGAAATAAAAAAAAGTTTGCCACTATTTTCTAGATTTTTAACAAGAATTGAGTGTTGCTGCCAGCATGTTCTGACCACAATCATTGTTGATACAAAAAATGATTATCAGAAAGTTTAAGATAGGAATGTGTTTGACAAGAGTTGTCTTGACACCGTTAGTCATGAATAGAAATCATTTTTTTCCTTTATAATTATCTTTAGATCAATTTTTCCTCAGTTAAAAGAAGAACGAATTTAAAAAACATACTAAATATCTTATATAGCTTGTTAGTTTAAACCAGACGCTTCAAACTAGACGAAAAAAAAAGAAAAGTTAAAATGTTTATGTGCCCCTGGTTAAGATATACAAGCACATTTTTTGGTTAATTTTCTATCTCGGGTAATGTTGCTTCACTCTCAAGCAACGAGCACAAATTGTGGTGGGCCTCGAATATCCGATCCTTCGAATGAGAGGTGGAGATGTAACCACTTCACCACCGCTTCCCTAAACGTCTCAGAAAGTGTCTGAGAATACCATTTGGTGAACTTTTGAGGTCGATCGTCTCACGACTATCCGTGATTCAGGGATTTGTTATGATACACGTCCCATTATTTAAGATTATTTGTGATAACTGATTTTGCGTGGAAAAGAAATAGTTGAAAACAACGAAAACCTTCCGTGAACAAAATTCCTCTCCACTTTCAGTGCGCGTAATCATTTTTTGACAAACTACTCCAGATAATGTATGTGTTAATTAATAAGACTTTAATTGACCTAATTTTCAACAAAAATCAATTTTTTTTTTGAGAAACGTCTTTCTAAACACAACCTGTGAAGCACAAAGCGATTACTTTTGCGTCTAAAAACGCATTGTTTGAAACAATTTTGAAGTTTTTTGAGCGGAAAAAAAGTATTTTGGCAGTCTTTTTGTTGTATAAAGACAGAATGAAAAAATTTTTATAGAGAAATGTTTTAAGGATTTTTTCTATGTAGGCGCAAAACCGATCGATTGGGTTTTTTGTAATTATTTTTTTGTTTTTATTGTTTTTCTTTTTTTATTCTTTTTATCTGACCACCGAAGAAGGAGATAAAAGTGAGTATGTGAGATGGATCTAAGTACCGCGTTTTGAGAGAACTCTGTAGTGTTGGCAACATCAAAACACTCTGTTTTAATTGGCTTTTTATGTAAAGAAAAAACTGCAACTTGGTTGCTAAGTTTTCAGCGAGCGGTATGTTTCTATTTTGAGACGCAAAAAACATCGTTTCCTGGGAGCTAATTTGCGTATATGATAATATAAACAGCCTGTAGTTCGTTTTGTGGCGTTTGCTTACAAAAAAAAACATATATTTATTTATAACTTACCTTTGTTTATCCGCATAGCAACGGCGTAAAATGGTAAGTTTTTATAGTATCATGTGAAACATTTTTCAGTGGTGATTTAGGCTTCCAAAAAAGTGTCACAAATGTCGTTCCGTGTCGAAAAAATTGTCTGTTTTTTTTTTTGTTTTAAGGTACAAATTTTACAATTCTAAATTTTTACTAATTTAGAATTGTAAAATTACTAGTACGCTTCTTATCTGATTCGAAAGCTAATTTAGCTATATTATAACTGTTACTAACTGAATCTCATGCTTTATTAGCAAAAAAGCAAACAGAATAAGTATTCTGTCTTCGCAGCGTTCGGTGCTACTTACAGAGCAACCGCTCACTGAAAATGGGTCTGGACTCTAATTTCGGGGGCGGATCTAGGATTTTCTCGTCTGAGAGAGGGGGTTGGGTTTTTTTACGGTCGATAGAACTGTTTTCCGAGCTCTCCCAATTTTGGCCAAATTTTCTGGGCCCCAGGCGAACTTTTGAGAAAACAGGTTCTTTGGGTCAATAGGGGTCGCATGCCTGAGGCATCTCCCCAAATCAGCTATGGTTTTGATCACATTTTTTGCCTTTCTAGATATATTTTAGATAGTTTCTTACTTTCAAATACTAGTCACAGCCTATTTTTGGAAAAAAATTCCATTTTTGGCTTGAATTTTATCCCATCCAGTTCTCAAAAAACTGTCCAATATTCGGAAAAAAAAAGAAAATGGACAAAATTTTAAAAATTGTGTCACTTTTATCCAAGAGTTTTCATGGTACTCAAGGGCGCAAGTTCATGGTACGCAAGTTCTTCTAATAACGTTTCAAAAGATTATTGAGTTCTCTCTAGGCTGACCAAACTGATTTTTGGAGCTCTTTCCAAGCATCGTATAGACGAATTCTGTTTTGTTTCCTATATGTTAATCCCGCTGACACTAATACTTTTCAGAAAAAAAACTTATAAAACTATTCATGTTGAATAATGAGCAAAAAGTAAAACCCAGAATATAAAAAAAAATTCTGCTAAATAATTAGTCATTGTTGCATATGAGTCTGAATAGTCAAAATTAAGGCCAGTTTTTTTCAAAATTGAGACCAATGTTTTGAAACTACATCTAAGAGGGCTGAAGCGTCATGCAATATTTCACTTTGTACCTTAAAGAGTTTCTTTGCAGTGCCTAGAAACACTGCAATGCAGAAGCCACCCGTTTCGACCTTACACCATATCTTCATTCAAATCATCATAAAGACTCTAATTTACAAAAGTTTCTGCAACGCAGCCAGACTTTTGTAAGCTAGGCGAAAAGTAGGGCCGTTAGAAGGCTTTCCTTTTCAAACTTAACGCCAAAGGAAATTTTTAGGGTCGATTGCCCGAAAATTGATGTCGTAAAATAGTACGAAAGGGTGCGCTCTGGATTGAGAGGGGTCAAGTCTGTGGGTCCCTGATAGTACTACGACATTTTTTCAATTAAAGTAGAAAAATAAATGAGTAGCGGGTATTTGATTGTGTAGCACAGAATATTCCTGCAAGTTCATCACAACTAACTAAGATCCGACCACATAGAAATACTCCATTCGTTAACCCCGCCGATAACAATACATGCCAAAGCAAACTAAAAAAAAACAATTTTTGTTGACAATCAAAAATAAAAACAGAGAAAAAAAATTTTGCAAAAATGTTTAGTCATTGTTACATTTTTTTCTGAATACCTAAACTTTAGACCAAAAACAACCAATAGGCCTTAAAATATTTACAATTTTTTACACTGTACCTAAAAAAACTGCCCTAAAAGTATCTAAACACAGGGTGACGGACATGCCACCCGTTTCGACCCTACCATAGTTCCTACCGGCTCTTCGCCATGTCGTCCAACCATGTAGTATCTAAAAAGTTGCTATGTTTTTCTTACTAGATATTATATTTTTTACGCTTCGAACATTTTTGCACATTTTGAAAGCAAATTTAAATGCGATTTCATGTTAAATGCAGGTGGAGTTCTTAATCAAATTGCCGTTCAGGTCTATTGATTTCATTACGAACTGAGGAGGAACGTTGTATTCCACAAATAAGTTTCCACAAATAAATGCCTGATGGGGTCAAATGACGGATCCTTTAAAGCTATTTAAAGCCTTTTCAGTAGTGATTTATTCAAGGTTGATTTTTATGTTAAAAAGCTAAGAATTCAGTTTTCAATTTTAAAAAAATTTAATGCAAGACTTTACTTATCCTTACCTCGGCGCAAAGATTTTCAAAGCCTCAAAATAAATCTGATGCAAGATTTTAAAGTTCAATTTTTTAAATAAAACGAAGGGTGAAAAAGTGTAATAAACTATAGTTTTGTTTTAACTTCCTACTAATAGATAAAATCGTGAAAGCCAAACAATTTCAACAATCAATTCTAAAGGCTGTTGGTCGGGGACAAAAAAGCAAAACCCAGGCAAACAAAAAAAGCTCAAACCAGTTAGTTTTTGAAGTTCACTTCACTCGTTTTGGACACTAAGTCAGTAAGTCGCGATATTCACTAAATCGCGATGCTCAATTGAAAGAACTAGTTTTTTGGAAAAAATCTGTTCATTTGCTTTGCTGTCAATCAAAAAAACTAAGATTCTATTTGAAATCAGCTATTTTTTCGAAACTGAAGTTTCGCAAAATTGGGATTTTTGAAGCAAATTTAGTGCTTTTAAGGATTCCTCAGCTCCCCCGGATCGGAAAGAAGTTCCCCGCTCCCAACAGAATGATGACTCAGCAATGACTCAGAATGTTCCTTCTGCCCCTGCTGCTGAACAAGGGGGGTCCTCCGAACAAGTAGTGGCCACCCCTCCTCAGATCACAGCCGCAGATGCTCCCCCTGGTACTCCACCCGGTCTAGAGTATCTGGCTCTACTGGATCAGGTGCTAGTTCAACAGCAAGTCGAGTTGGTAGAAGGTAACTGAAAATAATTATTTAATTTTTTGTTTGAAGTTTTTTTTTCAAATCTGCCGCGTTTAAATTACAGCAGAACATTCCAGATTCAAAAAATGACTTTGAGTCACATAAAAAAATTAGTTCATCGTAACAATTCAGTCAATTTTGTGGGAAAATCTAATGAACAGACTATCCCTGGCCGTTATGTAGCAACGACAGTATAGGTAGACTAACTGCGACTTGCATGAACGAATTTTTTTTCTTATGATAAAAAAGTTGTGTTTACGAAATAGTAACGTACTTTTTTATAACCAGTTTTAAATTTGTGTTGAAATACTTTTTAAAAAGTAAATCGAGTAAAACATTGAAACATCGGAAACAAATTTCCTTTTTTTTTCAGTTAGAGGCATGATTGAAAAACGGGAGTCCTAATTTTAGCACATTTGTTGTTGTTGTAGTTGTTGTTCTGACTGTCCTTGTTGTCGTTGATTAGCATTTGTGGGTTTCGAGGGTGAGAACAAGTATGCGATCAAAAACGTGACAGGTCAGCAGTGCTACTTCGCCGCAGAGCAGAGCGGATGTTGTAGTCGCCAATGCTGCTCCAACAAGAGAGCATTCCTCATCAAAATCATAGACAACACACAACGGGTAAACTTCTATTCCCAGGTCGAAATTACGTCCAAAAACCGCACAAATTGTTCAATTTTGAGATACATTTTTGAAAATACGCGCAAAATTTGAGCGGTTCTTGCTTCTGTTTATTTTGTGCGGCTTTTTTTTATTTTAAAAATTAGTTCGAGAGAGGCTTAGATACTCAACTGTTTAAATTTTAGAAAGGCCATTCAAACCGCTCAGATAGAATAAATAGCTCAAGTTTTAACAATTTAGGAGCTTTTGATCCCATTTGAAGTTTCAGCCATTTGTTGTTTTTTCGAAGGTAAACTTGATAAGTTTTTCGGGTAAAATTTGAATAAAATGGATTTCCGTTGATTAAAATAATAACTATATAATCGATTACCGTGGTGAATTTTGAATTCAATTGTCAGCCCGGAATTTGCGATCCGTTTTCTGAAAATCAAATTGTTGTAGTCGATTTTCTTCAATTCAATCACTTTCGGAGATTCTCTTTTGTTAAATCTCAGCGAAAATGTTCCACCCATCTTAAGGCCAACAAAGATTCAAACAATAAAAGTCTGATTTTTTTTGCATCATGAAACAAACGAAAGGAAAAGATAGCTACCCGCACTCAGTAAAAATAGAAAAGAATTGATTATATTATAATTATAATCGTACTTTTAGCAAAATTCTAATAAATTATAAGCGCCAATTCTTGATGTTTAAGCGATTTATAATTCATTATAATGACAAAATTTTTGGTGAAGTTTCAATAAATTATAATCAACCCATAAATTATAATACCTTAATCTATCATAAAATTATCTGACAAAAAAATCAATTATAAAATCACAGTAAAACCAAAATGCAAAAACACAGTAAAACCAAATTTAATTTAAGTTTTAGCTATTGACAGGGGCGGATCTAGAATTTTCTCGAGGGAGGAGGGCAGGAATTTTAAAAAACTTATTTCTGCCTCGTTTCGGTTCTGAGG
>NC_087062.1:97812463-97895391 GCF_963678635.1 Symsagittifera roscoffensis
CTTTCGGAAATTCTATTTTGTTAAATCTCAGAGAAAATTTTCCACCCATCTAATGGCCAACAAAGATTCAAACACTAAAAGTTTCTGATTTCTTTTTTGATCATGAGATAAACGAAAATAAAAGATAGCGACCTCGTCCCAGATGACTAAATCCAAGACTTTTTAAGATCTAAAACATTAAATAAAATGCTTTATAGTCGATTATAATCTGTTTTTGATATCATCATAATCGACTTGTTTTTCTAATTAAAAACCGCAAAGTTTGATTTTTTTTTCTGCAAAAAAGTGTTACTTTGCTATTTGATATTTAGTGCCGAAAAGTTTACAGCCTAATTTTTAGCAAAAGTTTGTCTGAAACTTAGGCTGTGTCCTTTATACCTCAAACTCCTGCCCTAATTTTCAATTTTCTCCTTCAACTTCTCAAACTTAACGTTCAATCACCGCCCTTAACCCCCCCCCCCCTCCCTCGCCCAACCCGCACGAGAAACACACCCCCTTTTTCGAGAAATCCATAAAAAACGTGAATAAGAAAAAAAACGTGCGTAAAGTTACTTTTTTTTAAAAAAAAATGAGTTTTTCACTGAAAAACATTCAACTCTAAGAGATAACTGCAATAACTGGGGTTGATAACTTGTTCCTATGAAGGTGATGGAAATAATTTCAGGAGGTGATCCACGTGCGACGCAGCTTTAACTGTTGTGCCCAGTCTTGCTGCTGGCTGCCGTGCTGTGGCCTCTGTCAACATGAAGTCACAGTCGAGAGTCCCCCCGGAGTGCCCATCGGCAGAATACACAACAGGTAATCCCCCCTCTCATTTTGATTTTTCTTCAGTTGATATGTACACTTTTTGATATTGTAACTTTTACTATTAGTTCCATTATAATCTTCTAATTATTGCTCTTAAGTACTAAGTAATTATAATTTCTCCTTTTAATTTTAAGACTAATTATTATATGGTAGTATCCAGGGGTAGATCTAGGATTTTCTCTAGGGGAGATTTTTGAAAAAATTCTAAAATTTTGTGGACCTTTATTTCAGGTTGACCAAATTGATTTTTTCTGAGCTCTCCTAAATCACTATAGAGGCTCCATTTTTACCAAATTTTGTGCGCCGCAGGCAAAATTTTGAAAAAACAGGCCATAAAAGACGTTTTTAGGCTATTTTTAGAACATTTTGACCAAAATAATTGCGTTTTTTCGGCGCGCGCTTCCCCCTCAGAAAAATTTTAGGGTCCGTCAACAAAAATGGATATCTCAAAATAGTACAAAAGGAAGACCTCTTGGGTCGGCTGGGGGTCGAGTTTTAAACACACGCAATCATTGGTCGATTGAATTGATTCTTACGATATTTAAAATTTTTCAAAAGTTCTCCCAATGTCGAGAAAAACCGATTTAAAATTTTTGAGTTTCAGTCTAGCTTCAAAAGACTAAAACAATCGAGTACCTGAAATTTTAAACCTAAGGAAACTCTACTTTAGTAAAAACAGTAAAAAAAAAACTTTTAGGAAATTCCTAGGCAAACAAATTTTCCGAAAAATACCTTGAGACTTTTGAGAGTTTTTTCATTTTTTTTTAAATTTTTTGGACAAACGATGTCAATTATGTCTAATTCACTAAATCTATACACGCTTCTATATTTTTCTCATCACGCCGTATACAAACCGTATGTTTGTAGTTTCTATCAAAATGGTCGGAACAATCTGTGCTACTTTCACAGCATGCGGCAAACTTTGTTTGATCTTGTATCTGTTACAAATGAAAATCGTGTTGCTTTATATTACCCTCCAAATGTGTAGACTCGCATAAATCACGGTTTTTGCATTACGATGATTTCACTGCACACTTTTGTTATTGAATAAATAAGAAAAAGATAAATTTGTAATTTTTGCGACTCTTTGAGAACTCAAAGTCAACTTTAATTCATTTTTATTTGTGAAAACATGCCAAAATTTTATTATCATGGTTTTTTTACAACAACCCGTATTTCTAAAGGTTTTTTGATTTTTTCAGCACCTTATTTCTGTTACAAGCAGGCTCACGCAAGGTAAATAATGAACTGTTCATCTATTGTTTCCAATCTGAAATGAAATTTGTTTCATATTGTCATTGTTGAAGGTCTTTCTTTATCTTGTTAAATGTCTCATAAACAAGCATCATAAGTTTTGCTTTTTTTCCCTTCTGATTACATACAAAACTCAAATCAATCTTTTTCTTTCAAATGCAATTGGTAAGTACCATAAAAAGTTTCTTGACACTCAACCTTGATTTGGATTAGAAAAAAGAAGATGGTAAATTTGTTGGCGTCGAGGCAAAACGAGTCAACTATTGTTTGACTTTCGAGAAACAACTCGAAAAATTGATTATGGCAAAGAATGGATAAAAATTGATTCAAATTGAATTTTTTTGCTACAAAAATCTAGATAAAAAAATAAACGAAAAAAGAACCCAAAAAATGTATCTCCAGTTTGTATCAAACTAATTTTGAATTGATTCATATCAATTTTTCGTAAGTATTTGCTACATTGTTTGTATGAAATTGATTGCCATCCATTTTTTGTCAGTTCGATACGCTTTTTGCTCAACAACACGTTGATCAGTGTACATGGAGGGTGTTTTGAAAACGTGTTTTTTCTACAAATCCTTTCACGCTTCACAAGTATTGGGTATATTGAAATGATTTTTTTTGCATTTCGCCGATTCTGATTATCTAAGTTATTGAGTTGAAAGGTTTTTCACGCATGTTTTTGCGATTAAATGGATTTTTATAGCATTTTGTGTTGAACAAGTTACTATAGTGCTGAATGAAAATAACCATCTTAATCTATTTTATGTCTTGTGTTGTTCTATTTTTCACAGTGATTGCTTTGAGAATTCCTCAGGGCAAAATAACCAACCGCAATAGGAAAAAATTGGCCAATCAATTTATAATAATTAAAAATCTGAAAAGAATGAGCTTGACAATCAGTTTTGAAAGGTTTAAAAGACGCTGACTTGCTCAAAATTTTAGCTCTTTCAGTCTTTCTGTCTAGAGAATTAGATTGGACCAATTTTCTGCAGTTCAACAATCTCCTCTGACCGAGGGTTTCATCAGTGCCGAAGTTCAGATGTGCCGAAGTAAAGAAGTGGCAAAACTCAAAGAAAAGTTCAAGAGTGCCGAAAGTCGATTAACGGCACTGTTGAAGAACACTTATGTTTTTCGGCACTGTTGTACTGCCTCCAACCAATAATTTTGTTCAAATTCTTTACGGTGGAATGTTAAATATCATAGAAGTTTCATTTTTTTTTGCATCGATGTAGCATTCATGTTGCAATGCCACTATAACGATGTTCATCCATGTTTCACCTATGAAACATGTATGCAAATTACATGGATGTTTTATCGATGAATCATGACTGAAACATGGATGTCAGTTCTATGATTCCTCCATGAAACATGGATGAAGATTGAACAGATGTTTCATCCATGAGTCATGGCTGAAACATAGATGTGATTTTTCTGATTCATCCATAAAAAAGGGATGCAAATTATCTTGATGTTTTATTCCTTTTTTATCCATATGCATCCCTGGAAAATGCTATTGAATTTAAAAGTTGAATTCAAAATATGAACTCCTATTAAACGACACAAATCATGAGAACCATCATTAAAAACAAGATTTTTACACAAAAAACTCAATTATCTCATGAAAACCATCAAAATTAGCAAGATTTGGGCACAAAAGAATTCAATAATCTCATGAAAATCACGAACATAAACAAGATTTTGCGCACAAAAATTTGTAATTATCTCATGAAAATCATTACCCTGTGAAGTTGTCTTTTTATTTTGTTGCATAGAAACGACTATTTTGTAATTTCTAGCATTTTTTGCTCTAAGGCTTTTTTATCAAATGTAGCGACGTGTGACAAAACTTTGGAAACAAAACAAAATTTTGTAAAAATTGAAACTTAGTTCAAACATGGTTGTGACATAGATGTTTCATCGATGTCACATTAAAATATCTAAACATTAAACAAATAGATGCCACTTCAAAAAAAAAAGTTCAAGAGTGCCGAAAGTCAATTAACGGCACTGTTGAACAAAATTTATGTTTTTCGGCTTTTTTGTACTGCCTCCAACCAGTACTTTTGTTCAAATTTATTACGGTGGAATGTTAAAATTTATTAGCACCCGGGTTGAAGTTGCATTGCAATTCAGCAATGTATCATAGAACATTCATTTTTTTGCATCGATGTATCATTCATGTTGCAATGCCACTTCAACGATGTTCATCCATGTTTCATCTATGAAACATGTATGCAAATTACATGGATGTTTTATTGACGAATCATGACTGAAACATGGATGTCAGTTCTATGATTCATCCATGAAACATGGATGAAGATTGAACAGATGTTTCATCCATGAATCATGGCTGAAACATAGATGTGATTTTTCTGATTCATCCATAAAAAAGGGATGCAAATTATCTTGATGTTTTATTCTCTTTTTAACCGATTGTTTTGTAATTTTTAGCCTTTTTTTACTCTGAGGCTATTTTATCAAATGTAGCGACGCGTGACAAAACTTTGGAAATAAATCGAAATTTGGTAAAAATTGAAATTTAGATCAAACATGGTTTAGATCAAACAATTCACATCAATTTTTTTAATAATTAAAGGTAAAAGAATAAACATTGTTAAAACAGAGTAAATTGATGTATTTGTGCTGGTACATTCCTGAAACATGTCAAAACAATGCAATAACAATGATACATTTCCGAGTTGCTATGCAACTTCAACCCGGCCAATTTCAACTGTTGTGTTTGTTTGTATGTTACCTGAAGCAATAATTCGTAACAGGCGAGAATTCGTAATACGTAATAATTCTTAATAAACTTTTAAGCGGCAATTTATGCGAACTATTTCTCTCCTGTGAATATGCATTCGTATTTCCGAAAGTACCGGAGCAATCGTATTTTACTTGCCAATACTTTGTTACGATCGGTCGCCTGCTACGAATTGTCGCCTGTTACGAAATGTCACCCTGGCTGTATTCGATTGTAGATGCGGAGTGTTGCGGTCCTCGTTTGGGGTGTTACTGGATGATGAAGAGATAGCCTATGTGAAGGGACCCCTCTGCATCGACAGGGGAATGTGTGTATGTCTGGACGTCAAATTCACAGTTAGTATAGGGTTTTTTTCCTTTTCCCCCCACCTGCAAAACTTTGAAATAAAGATTTTGTTCACATTGTTCGAAAATTAACACCTACGGACTAATTACCCACACTCAATAAAAAGAAAAAATAATCGATCATTTTACAATTCTAATGGTACTTTTATCAAAACTATAATTAATTATAAGCGCCAAATTTAGCTGTTTAAACGATTTATAATCCATTATATTGATTACATTTTTGTGACTCTATAATAAATTATAATCAAATATAATTGATTATAGTCTTTCCGAAAATCGCGCATAATCAATTATAATCTATTCTAATAGGTTATAATCCTTTTTTCTATCAAAAGATTTTAAAATTGAGATGTCTTGTTACTCTTTGGTTCACCTGAGCACAAAGTTTTACCACGAAACAAAAGTTTTTTAGTGATCTCTTCATTTTACTTGAAAGAATCCCGCGGTAGGTGAAATTTAAGTCTTCTACATAAATCATGAAACTAAAGCAGTGTGCTGATATTTTGGTGGTCAAAAAAACTTAAAACGTGCATCATGAAACAATTATAATCAAGAAGAAATAAAAAAAGACGTAATAAATTTGAAATGATTTGAAAAATTTTAAAACATTTTTCCCACTTTCGCATAAACCAACGTCTACAAGAAGCATAAAATATAAGCAATTCTGGTGGAAGGTCGAAAACAAAATGGGCAACAATAGGGATTATAAGCAATTATAATCAATTATAGTGGATTTTTTTTCTGCAAAATAAATAAATTAGAAATTCTGATAAAAATAATCGATTATAATAGATTATAATGTAATAAAATTGATTATATTTGATTTCAAAAAAAGTGATTATAATCAATTATGATTTAATTAAAATCATTTTTCTCAATTTTTCTAAGACTGGTACTGAAGTCAAATTATAATCGATTACCATTGCTTGAAACTGGATGCGGGTAGGTTATGACAAACATATTTAGTCTTCATAATTAACCTTGTAAAACCACTTGTTACACCATACGACCCATGTTCGTGTGAGGTGGGGGAAGGAAAAGGAGCCTTAGTATGGCCCATGTGAATAAGTGAACAACCTCCCCCGCAAATTGACCAAGTGAACAATCTCCCCCTAAAAATAAATAAACATTTCAAGAAGTTAAGCCTGCATGTATTATTCTCAAGTCAAACTTCTTTACTTCTTTTAATCAAGTAAACTACCCCCCTCCCTATTTTCATGGGGGGATAGTTCACATGGTCCCAGTTAGCAATACTCCAATTGAAATGAAAATATAAACCTTCTCATATGACAAAAAAACTTTTAAATCTGCATTGTTTTAGTCGACCAATATTTAGGTCGACCGCATTAAATATACGAGCTCTTGCAAACCGAATAAGGCTTTGCACTGCAGGTGTCGAACTGCATTTTTGAAAGAAACAGTCCGTTCATATCAATTTTGTCTGGCATTTTCTGGAAAGAATTGACCAAAAATCGAATCGATAGAGCGCATCCTCAGTTTCAGCGTGTTTTGGTGCCAAATTGGTACCAAAAAAACTGTCCACAAACACCAACCCCCCCCCCCCAAAAAAAAATCTGTCATTGAGTCTATTAATTGTGTAAGCATAACGTTTTCAAGTATTGTACAAGAATACGTATATGGGTAATTTTGAAAACACTCTGGAAGTTCCACGGTTATAGACAATTCTGAATTCTGCCATGAAAAGAAGTTGAAGTATAGATAGATAATCAGAAACTCGCCAAATCGGGATTTGTCAGGGACCGAGTTGATCATCCAACAAAATACTTCTCTGTCTTAGAACTTCCTATAGTACTTGTAGGAAATTTCCGCTATCTTACAAAATTCTTATAAGAAAAAGTTTCTATGGTAGCAAATTTTTTTAATCAAATTTCAAAAAATTGCCAAAATCACTTTGAATGTGTTTCTATACAATAGTAACAGATGAAAATCAATTTCGGAATAATTTCGTTTTTTCAATCAAAATCACAATCAGGACAGTTACTTCGACACCCGAGACCATCGCGGCCGGCTTTCTTTTCAGATCTACTCTGACGCGACGGGGGAGGAGATCGGACAGATAAAGAAACAGTTCAGTGGGGTCATCAAAGAGACATTCACTGACGCCGACAACTTCTCCCTCACATGTTAGTTAAGCAACGCCCCCCCCCCTCCCCGCTAAACGGCCGAAGAGAAGGAAAAGGAAACAAGTCCCCTCCCCTTCAAATAGATAGCAAGTGAACTATCGCCAATCAAAAACCAGCAAACCTTGTTTTTGTAATTTAGAGTTATTCTAATTTTTCAATCAAATAACTAAATATCAATCCGCAGATAAGTTTTTTCTGAATAATTTCAAGTTCAAATTGAACAAAAAACGTAGAAATAATGCTAGAAAAAATATATCTAGAAACATCATAGAGATTTCTATTTAGGGAAAGAGGAAAAATAAAATTTTTATATGAGTGAATGTAGTTAGGCTAAATTAGTTTTGTCATGAAAAACTTCATTCATTTTCCCTAAGTTTTGCGCAAATTTTTGTGCAAAAAAGGGTGATTTTGATTTGCTCCAAAATATACATTTTGGTGATTAAACTGGTGAACTTTTGGTCCTAATACGGGATTGAAGGGGGGGGGGGGTGGTTGCAAATTTGCTTACATACTTTAAATTTAAAATGCGCGTTAAATTTAAAAAGAGAAGGTTCGATTATTTAATTAAATAAAATTGTTTCCATAGTTGATATTGACAGCAACCTTTTACCGGAACTTTGGAGTCTGGCAGCTGATTTAAAAGTGCGCGAATTGTAAAAGTCAACGCCAAACCTTCTTTTTCAGTCCCCAAAGATCTGGACGTGCGTGTGAAGGCCATTCTTCTCTCAATGGTGTTCCTGATTGTAAGTTGACTATTCTTTTTTTTAAATGTTACTTCAAACATACTTTCAATTTTTCGTTACTCTACCGTTAAAAACTGGGGAAGTTGCTGGAGTTTGAAAATCCGGGGGGAGTTGCAAAACTTCAGGTGTCTGCGACCGACATTGTCATTTAGTTTGAAAAACGGGGGGAGTTCCAGAGGGATGTTTTTGTTTGTCCAATCCTAAATTTTACAAATAATTACTAATTTTTTAGGGCAATGCGCTTCTCAAAGTCAAATACGCAAATTTTTTAAATTAAAAACTGGATAAGGTTTGCAAAAGAATCTTATCGACTCTCGATCACTTCACTCTTTCTTTTTATTTAATGACTTCGGAAAGAAAAAAAAACATAACGTATGAAACTATTTTGACAAAATGTTCAAATATGTTTCAGGACTTTATGTACTTCGAGACGGCAGCAGAAAAGAAAGTAGACGTGAATGTCAACACATAGACCTTGAGTTATCGAGGCAGACTTGCAAGTTTATACATATTTATTTAACAGAGAGCTAGCAAAACTGCTTCTAACAGACAAATTCACCAAGGATCGTGCAAAAAGCTAAACCGCTTATCGAGGCATCTCTCAGAAAATTTTGTGAGATATCTTCAAAAAAAATCACCAATTGTAAAAAAGGGCTAAAATAAATGCATACTTTTTACCATTGAGCTTGCGCTGTTTTTATAATTATGGCCGTTTGATTTTCTGAACCATTGGAGAAAGTGTGAAGAGAGGTATGGATAACAACAGATAATTTGCTTTTATCGATATATTTTTAACCCTTTAAAATGAAGAACGAATCACTTCATATTCTTTTATTTCCTATAATTATCATAATTATGCCGAGCTTTTTTATTCCTAATTGTAAAATAAATGTATAATATGCATTTTTCAAATGGTGTCGGCTGAAGAGAATTGTTTCAATTGTTGTTTTCGTTTATTTGCCCTGGTTGGCCATCCAACAACAAGTTCCTTTATCTTAGAGCTTCTTATCTTACAACCTTCTGACAAATTTTTGAAAAGTGATTTTTTCAACATAGCTTAATGTTTTGAAAACACTGAACTTAAAAAAAAACGCATTTGAATTATTTTTTAGTGTTTCTCATAAAAAAAAGTCGTAAGATAAGACCTTTTCCGACAACAAAAATCTCAAAATCATATTCAAATAGTTTTAAAACTTGCTGCAGAAACTGTACCTCAATTATGAAAAAATTTTTGTACATATTCAGTATCGAAAACACATTATGTAGTCTAAAAATTTCTCAAGCAACCTCTCTTTAGTACAATACAACTAGAACATCGATGCGTTCAAAGAGAAGGTCACTACATCGATAGAAGTGCTGGAACGCAAAAAAATCCGGCAGTTGTATTTGTAGTATTCACCATTTTTTTCAGTCAATTTCGCAAATTTTCATCGTGACAGCTTCATTGAGAAGGAAATTGTTCATTTGTTTGTTCCGATCGCGAGGTGAGAAGGATCAGTACATTCGGATGGGTTTCAGTTTCAAGTTTTCAGTTTTTTTTTTCGAACAAAAGATTAAGTATCAAAGGCAATTGTGGGTGGAATCGGCCGAGTGATGCTTTCAAATGAAATACTTTCAGTCGATGCATCGAATAGTATGAAGAAACTGCCACAAAAATTTTCAGTGCCTAAGAACTTGTTCCACAATTTAGCTTTTTGGCGTAGTAGTGAAACCTGAAAGTATATCTTGGTGCTGAAAAATCATTAAAGAAACTATAAAAAAAATGGAAAATGCTGAAACAAAAACAACGAGCAAATTGCAAAGGAAAAACACATGTTGATAAAAAGTTTCATTGCCGCAGTTTGCTGCCCACAAAGTACAAAATTTTTCTAAGTAAACTGTACAACAATCTGCACAAACATGAAGAAACGTTTTCACCCATTTCTTAACTTTGGTTTAAAAATATAACTTTCATTAGCTTCAAATGTTTTTTTCATGATTGCTACTTGAGGGGTTTTCATTAGTCAGCTGAATATATTTTTTATATTGATAGAAGTAGGCAAATTTGGTTGGTGGTACATTAGGATGGTGGTACATTCTCTAAGACATTCGTGTTTCTATTTCCAAGACCATTTTGATTCTTTAAAAGTAGCAATTCATTTTGCCTCAAATTAGCTCAAACAATTTGTTGCTTGAATCTTGGTTGTCTTGTTTTTCATCAGCTTTTAGCCAAGTTTTCAGAAAAAAAAATCCCGCAACTGCAAATCATTTAAAGTTCCGTGATTAAAGTGTATATATTTAGGCCTAGATTTTTACCTAGGTCAGTTTTCAAATCATAACAAAGAGTTGAATTTGTTTTTATCTGGATGAACTAGTGGTAAATTCAATAATGTATTCTGAATTAATTGAATTTAGTTTTCTTTTCTTTTTCTAAAGTTAGTTACTGAGAGCGATACAGCAGAATCAAAACTCTGAGTTCTCAGCTGTGTGTCAATGTCACTGCACACATGACACATGACCTTGGACACATCATAATAATAATAACACCACTGAAGGTTGGTATTGCATAATTTAATTACTGCTATTGCAGTAGCAGTATGACATACCCGTTTCGAGAGGAAAATAAATTTTTCAGTATATGAAATAATTTATGTTAAAAAGAATTTGATACACTCAGTTCACAGATAGTTTTTGATTTTGAAAGATTAGTCATTTGGATTTTCAATTCTTAGTTTTCTTCGAAGTCTATTGTCCAGCAAGGATTCCAATACGTTCTTTTGTCCAATGTTGCATAACCGAATTTTCTCCGAAACAAATGTCCCTCTAGTATACGTAATTTCGACTCTACGGGCCTATCACTTCGTTCTTGGAAGTCTGTTAGTCTCTTCCGGTATTCCTGGAGTGCTGCCTTGAGTAGTGCTCCCCCTGATAGCTCCTCCAAAACTTCGTTGATGGAGTGTTTTACTGGGTCTCCGAATCGCTTAGGCTCTTTACTGTTGGTTTGTCTAGAACTTCTTCTTACTCCGGAATCCTCGGCGCTAGAATCATCCGAAACCCCTTGAGGAGACTCAAATATTGTGTCCCTTTCAGATGCTGGTTGGACATTCCCTCTGAGGTCATCCGCAACTTTTTGGACCCCCCTTTTTAGAAGTTGGTCTGCAAGATTCTCCCACTCAGCCGGGCCAAATTCCGGTTTTGAAATGTGTCTACGATATCCTCCGGACGTGTTTGAGAATCGATTGTCTTTATAATGGCCTTTTGTTTGTTTTTCGGGGTAGAGCTCGTGTGAACGTCTTTATTCGAGTCATCCAACATTGACGTTGATTGTTCATTGCGCTGGTCAACTGCGATAGCAGTTTGTCTTGGCAGTTTACTCTGTTTGTCGTCTGATTTTTTTTCCTTTGTCTTCTTTTCACACTTCTTCAGAACGATCTCTTCCTGGGTTTTTGGTCTCGACATCGAACCGGGACCCGCTGTATTTGGCTTCGCAGCTTTGATAGCTAAGCTTAGACTCCCTCCAGCCACCGTATCCTTTGAGGTTACAAAAGTTTGGCTTTGCTGAAACCGATCCACCGAGTTTACGAAATCGGCCATTTCCACGGCCCGACGTAATTCTTCATCCGACTCAATGTCCTCTAGAACTTCAGGGGACCTGATTCTTAGGAATTGCTTATTTGGTTCTGCCGCTCCGCGTTTTCTCGTGTGGTAGAAACGTTTTCGCTTGAGTGATGTCCGATTTCCTGTAGATAGATCCCGTTGACGTCTTGACCATCGAATCCGTTTCTGCCGTTATTTTCCCCTTCAACTGTTTCGACAGCGCTTGTCCGCTCTTCCGTAACGGGTGCTTTCTCAGAATCGTTTTCTGTGGAGACTGCGTGTTTTCCTTTTCTTTGTCTTCTATGAACCCCGTCTCACAGGAGTATATCATCTCTTTTCGTAGCTCTGGGTTCGATAATCCCGTTTCGTCAACAATTCGCCGTATGTCGTTTTTCGCAGCATATCTCCTTTCCTGACTCCAATGAGCGTTCACCTCCAGCAATTCTTTGTGTGCTTTTGCTTTTTGACGATCCCTGTCTGAATGCACTTGCTGCTTGTGCAGCGGACTGGTGTCCCTGCTGAGTTCCCCTTTCTGACTATCTTCAGATTCTCCCGGGATTGGTCAATTCTTCGTTTTTATTGAGATGCCGTCAATGCCGATTGTTCCAAATGTTGTTTGTCTAACCAAATGTGGACTAACTCCTGATTCTGAAGGGTGATGTCCCAGCCAATTCACCTGTTGTTTGAAAAATTCACATTTCGAGATTTTCAATGCGAGATTTTCATCATTCAATTGCTTAAGTACCGTTTCCACCAATTTTTCATGTTCAATTTCATTACCCTTCGACACGATAAGAATGTCATCCAGAAATCAAAATGTGTTCTTTACGTGGTTGATAGTTCTGTCCATGGCTTTTTGGAATTCAGCTGGCAAGTCTGCTAATCCATGAAATCCTGTAAGGAATCTATATGTCGCAGTAGCCTTTCCACCAACAATATTAAAGTTACACTGCTTAGCTGTGTCTGCAGCCAATTTTAGCTGACCATACGCGTATTTTAAGTCTAACACTGTGAAATAGAGTGTGCCAATTTTGTTTTCGGTAACGATTTGACTTACCCATCGATGAGGTACTTGGTACTTATTTTTGAACAATTGTCTGTTTATTGGTTTGGCGTCCATCGCCAATTTTATCGAGTCGTCCTTTTTTACCGTTATTACAATTGGGGCTATGAAACAATCGCTTGTACATTTGTCTAACTTTGTGATGTGACCTTCTGTCAACAATTTTTCATTTTCTTTCTCTACCTTATCCTGTTTATGAGTTAGAATTCTTCTCCCCTTTTCTTGAATCGAACATAGGGGGTACTTGAATTTTGAACTTACAATGTGATTTTTTGAAATTCCATGTCTCGAAAAAATTTTGATCTTATTGAAGAATTTATTTTTCCAACCTTCCGACTGCTCGCACATGAGCAGGTCAAACCTGGATAGTTCTTTTGGAGCTGGTTTTTGTGTAGTGACTAACCCCACATGTCCTTGTAAATCCAATCCCATTATTCATCTGGTTTTACGTTCCGTCACCAGGAATGTAGCTCCTTTCACCTCCCAGCCTGCCGACCGAAGATTCGTCTTCAATGTCCCCAATACTCAGATCGGTTGTTTGTTGTAGTCGACAAATTTTGTAGTCAAGTTCAATTTTTCAGACGGGATGAATCTTTCCTTGTTTGATTTATCTATTATTTCTTTTGCCGTCGCCCGATTTAAGAAAGAGACTGGACTTCCAGTTTCTACCGTCAGTTGTATTATTTGATTGTCTATTCTTACCATGGCCTTTAGTGATTTCACTCTATTCAACTTTGGGTCTCGGATTGAATCGATTTTTTGGACTTGTATCGTCTCTCCATTTGACTTCTTCTTGCTTTCACTGATTCTGCCCCTCATATATTTCGAGATTCTTTCGTTCTCCGGCTGATGTTTTTGTATCGACATCACTTCAAAATCACTACATGAACCAAAACTTTCTCTTATCTGATCACATTCCTCTACGGATCCTTCAGATTCTTCCGCAACCTCACTCACTTGCTGAGATCTACACACTTTTGCAAAGTGATTGGGTTTTCCTCAATTCTTACAAGTTTTGCCCATTGCGGAACAGTTTTTAGATGTCCTTGATCGAATAATCTTCCACATCTGTTACATGGTTTTGCTTTCGTGTTAGAATTTCTGTTGATATTTTGTCATTTTTTTCGTTTCCTTCTTGTTATATTGTTGGTTTTTTTGTGCTTCCTGTTCCTGACTGCCACCACTGGTTCTTGTTTTATTCTCACTCCAGAGTTATAGTTGTTACTTGTTCCTCCTGTTGCTGCTGCGTTTGTCTTTTGAAATGCCATTGTAGTCAATTTGCTATGTTCAAATTTTATAGCCCTCTTCAAAACTTCCTCTGGGTCCAGCGTTTCTAAAGTCAGCGTATCCTGTAACGTCATGTTTTTCATATTCGAAATGAATAAATCACGAACTATCTCACCCTCCAAAGTTCCGAGTCTCTGGATTCTTGCAACGACATTTTGGATATTTCAACATGTGGATTCTTCTGTAGAGATCGTTTCTTTCCTTCTGTTCCGAGTGAGAGAAACAATCTGGATACCAGTTTCTTTTGCACTTCGTTGTAAAAAACATTGTGACCAACCCTTGGACCCCGTGTTCTTCTCTCCTCATTTTCCAGCATTACTCGATCTCTTGCTAACTTATCTCTAAGATTTCTGGCTGCCGTCTTAGCTTCATTCTCTCCCTCCTGGTGTTTCCGGTCGTGGAGGTGGTTCTTCTAATATGTCTTTTGGTTCCTCAAACATAACCTCTGGATTTACATTTTCTTTCACGGTTACTGCCATTAGAAATTGTTCGAACCAGATTTTAATTTGCCACGGTGGGTCTAAGTTCGCTGACGCCCAAAATACGGCTATTCCCATATCCGTCCGATTGTCCTGAGCTGCGAATCCTGCTGGCTGCGCCATGTGATATCCTATGCGGTATCGTGGGAAAACTAGTGGTAAATTCAATAATGTATTCTGAATTAATTGAATTGAGTTTTCTTTTCTTTTTCTAAAGTTAGTTACTGAGAGCGATACTGCAGAATCAAAACTCTGCGTTCTCAGCTGTGTGTCAATGTCACTGCACACATGACTTTGGACACATCATAATAATAATAACACCACTGAAGGTTGGTATTGCATAAATTAATTACTGCTATTGCAGTAGCAGTATGACAGACAGAACTGACGTGTTAATATTCGAGGGTGACCAACTTTCCACACACAAAAAGAAGAAACGGATAACAGCTGGTGCCATCGCGCACTTTTTCAAAATATTTATCTGCTCGTTGTGGGCAACGTGTATTGAGAATGTTCATTGTAATACTGTAACAGGCTCTATTTTGGTTTTCCTGCTGAGGAAACTTATGAATTTCAGAAATTTCAGAATGTATCTTTTTTCGTGTTTTACTTAACCGTAGAGATGTTACAGCTTCAGTTTTAACTGATTTACAATAGCTGTAGTCAGGTTTCTTAACAAAATTTAAAATGCCACTCATTTCAAATCCTAATCAAACTAAATTTTCCAATTTCACAAGAAAGTTTTTTTTGTCCCCTTTGTGCAATTTTTGCCATTTTGAATTAACTAGAAGATTTTCTCGAGCTTATATTTCATCTGGTATCGCCTCATAGATCTTATCACGCTCGGTGTTGATAGTTGAAATTTTATCAGTTCGATCATTTATCTTTTTTTCCAAATCGGGAGAATTTGGCAAAACATGTGAGACTGCAAGACTATTCATGGAAATCATACGCTTGTCTTTCTCTAAGTTGTTCTTGTCGTTACTGTTTAATGTTCTCGTCAGTTAAGCAATAAAATGCGAAAAATTATAGGAGCTGCATTTTACTGTTTTTTGTCCTGATACAAATTAAACAAAATAGCTGGTGTGCTGATGTACATCATTAATGATTTTGGAAATTTCCTTGCAACCCATTCACTTCAATCCACCCAAAGTCTAAACTTGGCATAGCATTGTTTGTATGTTGTTGGCTGTAATTTTTTTCTTATAAACCCAGTGGATGCTATCATAAGTCGGCTTTTAGAATCATCGTAATACTGTAACCAAGCTTTAAATTATTTGTTAGTTTTTCCAATCACCAATATTCAAAAAAAGAAACCATTGCTCGATTTGAGTACAAACATTTTTAATGGGCTTTTTGAAGTTGCTCAACTTTTCTTGTTTTACTGAAAATTTTTTCTCTGCATCATAACAAGAATAAAAATTAATCTGTCCAGCAACATGTTATCAGGATCCAATTCAAGTTTCGGTTCGTTTATGGATCCCTGAAATGTCAGTTTTCCCATTTTCGACCAGTTTTTGATGAATTGTGTAGCTTAGTATAAATAATTCAGATCCATTATCAGTCATCCAGGGTGTTATTACTTATTCAATAATGAGACTTCTGAGTTAGAAAGGCAAAATTAGACAAAATTAGAAATATTTTTTCTGCAGCAACACTTTGGAGATTTTCGTTGTTTTAAAAAAAGTAAATTGACAATTACAGCCTTTTTTTATTTTGCCTTATACCTGCGTTTTTCGTCGAATTATGATTTTTGGGTATAATTTTTGGTGAGCAAGATTTCCTCTACTAGAACGGTTTTATTCTCCAGGATTGAAGTTTCAACCTCTAGGACCTTTGCTGGATTTGCTACTCTCTTGATCGAGCATCCTAATGATTTAGAAAAAAAAAGATTTAATTTTGCATATTTATTTTGAACTGATTTTTTTTATTGTAAGCAAAACAAAAATTGGTTTTGTTTGTCTCCTGTATAGGGGTTATCCTTTCATTTTTTATGCCATAAACATTTTTACTAGGAATTAAATTGATTGATGTTCACAATTTTTTTTGGTACTTTCGACTGACCAATTTGATCAAGTAAAATTTGATTTGAAAAAATCTGGGTACCTCAATTTATTTTTTTTGTCAAAAGCTTTTTTGAAACTCGATTATTTCAAGTTGTAGTTCTGTGTTGTATTTCACTTAATTTATCTTGAAAATGTTTGGTCAAACATTCAGAACCTGAATGAGTTTTCTTCCTGCAAATTTCGCAAATTCAAATCTAACTTAATCTTCCATTTATATCAGGGTTGGGGAATTTGAAAAAACCTAACTTGACCAAGGACAGCTCTGGTTGCTTGATTTGTGCTCATTTTGGTCATATGCTTTCTATAAAATTCAATTTTTCATCTGTAGGCTGGGCTAGTAGCGACAAAATTTTAGAATAATGTTTAAAATCTGATCAGTAAATTAGCTTCAGTTTGAGTTGTGTTTTTCATTAAAGTATTAATTGCTTTTTTAAGAACTGGAAGCCAATATTTGAAAAACTCAAAAATTGAGTGGTTAATTTTGCTCAAGTTTTCCGCTCAGCTGTCTGCTTTTTATAAGTATATTGATCTGTTTTAAAAAAATGTTCCGTTTTATTATCAGTTCATTTTTTGGCGGACAGTGATTTCAGAATGATTCTATTTTTGAGTTAACTCCTGATTTAAAGGAATCGCTCTGGAAACCCTACTTCCTAATGAACCCATGTTGCATCAGTGACTGTAGAATTTTAATTTTTGAATTTGATAATAGCACTGATGTCAGCATCGGTAGGTCCTTGTCCTAATGAGAAAAAGATTCCATTTTTGAGAGAAATCGAGAACATTTTCTTTTTTTAGTTTGGAACCTATACCGGAAACTTCATCGTTAACAAAACTCAATGGAAGACTGCAGATTCACTTTTCTTTTCAAGAAACTGAACTGAGAAAGGAAACAATTCTTTTTAAATTTGAAAAATAATAAGAAATTACACGTAAAAATCAAAAAAAGTTGTGAGAAAGAGAGAAGAGAATAATCTAGAGTTATGAAAAGTTTTTTTTTTCAGAAAAGTTTTTTTTTCAGAAAAATGGCCATTTTTTATCCAGCATCATCAGCCGAGCCACTTTAATCTGCCAATAGAGTCTGAAAATAGGCGGGGGAAAAAGCCGGATTTTGATTTTGGGTGCAATGAAAGTTTAAAAAATTCATTCTACTTCATAACGTAAGAAGAAAAAAGCTTGAAATTGTTAATTAAAGAACTGATATATCTTTTAGAGCAGATTTGCTTTTAGACTAATTTTCTACTTCTTAGATTTGATTTACTCAAAAACTGTCTCGGACAAAAAGACTGTGTTTTTGCTAAAATCTATAGGTAACCGAGGAACTCGAAAAATAGATAGTTCCGTGAAGAGCTCATTCCAATAAATATGTTCTATATATTGAGAAAAAAAAACATGTATCAAAACTTCATTACAAATATCTTGTACAAAAATTTTGCAACTAAATTTTTTTCATAAAAATCTAAAGAAAATAGTATCGGTTAACCTCAAATCAAACAAAAAGACTTGAAATGGAACTTTTACAACAGCAGGTTTTTTCTGAATCAGCTTTACTGTAACAAAAAAGTGTTTTCCTAAAATTAGAAAACAGATGAATCGATCACTAAGTTGGTTTGCCTACTAGCAGGATATCCAACTTGAGCGCGCTCAGTTAGCGGCTGTTCGGTTTCGTTTTCTTCCTGAATTATACAACTCCTTTATTTCCGGACCATTTTTCCAAACAAATTTCAAAATACAAACCTGTTTTGGAAATTTTGCAAGATAACACCATCCCAAAACATCTCTGCGTCATGTTGATGCCCTGTTCCACTATGGAAGAATCCACTTCAATTAGCAGGAAGATCAAAGAACACCCTGCAAACTCACTTCTTTTTCGGCGTCTGTCGCTTAGAACAAAATTCCAAAACAAGTTTAAAGCAGGCTTTTTCAGAGTTTTTCAACGCCATGTTAAGATTCAATTTTTCCCAAAAAGTATAACGCTTCAAACAAATTTAGCGCATCATCTAAAAAACGATTTATTACTAGTCTTATCTTAGTTTTTCTTTTTATATTCACGAAGGAGGTAATTGTTTTCATTCCCATCGTCTAAATCTAGACAGATCTGAAATAACAAGAAGGTTTTCTCGAGCTGACACATCACCTGGTTTCCCCTCATATGTAGTTTTGCTCTCAGTTTTGATAATTGATATCATTTCGACTGCAAGTTTTTTTTTAAAGTCCGGTGCTTCTTCTATTCTACAAGCTTTTTTGACAGTATTGTTTTTATTCACAAAATTTTCTTTAACAGGTTAATAATAATTGACAGTTGTTTTTAACATTCTCTTCAGCACAAAATAGTTAACAACACTTTGATTTGCCTGCTGTGCAGTTTAATGAATTTAGCATGCTCACTTTGCAGCTGCTCGGTTTCGTTTTGTCCTTGACTGGTAGAGCTCCTTTATCTCGGTATCAAAATTTCAATCAAATTTTAAAATGCAAAGCTTTTTTTCCGAAGATAGCAGCATAACCACATCACATGAAGAATCTCGGCATCATTTTCTTGCCCTGTTTTACTATGGAAGAATTTGTGAATCGTTAGTTTAAGTAGGAGGAAGAACAAAAAACATCCAGCAAACCCACCTTTTCTCGACTGCTGCCGTTTGGCACAAATTTCCAAAAAAAATCTGATGCAGCCAGTTTTCAGAGTTTCGCAGCGCAAATTGAAGAGTCTTTTCTTTCGTAAGCTTTGTTTGTTAACTTTGAAACAATTTTTAACCCATTATTCAGAAAAGTAATTTTTTCCTAGTCTTAACAGACATTCTTTTTATTTCACAAAGGAGGTAATTGTTTTTTCATTCCCATCGTATAAATCTAGACAGATCTGAAATAACTAGAGGTTTTCTTTCGCTGACACTTCATCTGGTATCCCCTCAAATGTATTTTTGCTCTCAGTTTTGATAGTTGGTACTCTCTCGGCTGCAGGGTTTTTTTAAAGTCCGGTGCGTCTTCTATGCTACGAGTTTTTTGTCGCTATTGTTTTTCTCACTCTCTGTTTATAATAATCTTTCTTCAGCACAAAATAATTGATTACTTCTCTAATTTCTAGTAACAACTAACGAAACTTTGATTTGCCTGCAGTGCAGATTAATGAGTTGGAACCTGCTCAGTTTGCAGCTGCTCGGTTTCGTTTTCTCCATGACCGGCAGAGCTCCTTTATCGCGGTAACAAACGTTTTCAATAAAACTAAAAATTTAATTGAAACACATTTTCAGCCATTATTCAGAAGTGTAATTTATTCCTAATCGTTACAGTTTTTTTTCCAAACTCATAATGCAGGTTAATTGTTTGGTCCCTTCTGATAAATCTACACTTTTTGAAATAACTAGAGAATTTTTTCGAGCTGATACTTAAATCTGGTTTCCACTCTTACGTTATTAAAGAAAAGAAATTGGAATAGTTCATTTCATTTTTCATTTCTGCAAAACTCTTTATAGAAATACGATGCATCTCCTTTTCTACAACTTTTTGTAGCTGTTGTTTTTTATGTTCACCAAAGGTTTTTAACGGGCTAGTAATAATTAATAGATGCTTCTAACGTTTTCTCTCTCCGTATATTATTAACTATAGCATGATCTTTGTTTCCTTAAAATGTGGTGGATGCTATCATATGTCGGTTTTTAGAATCAACGTTATTCTGTGGTTAGTTTACAAGGCAATAGTCCAGAAGTTGAATCAAAGTACATGCGGATGTTTTTGATTTTCATTTGAATTGAACTAAAATAATCTTGCAAGTGATAAACGATTAATTTGTTAGGTAAATTATATAATCAATTAGTTGATTTGATTGAAAGTCCATTTCTGTTTGCTGTCAATATACCTTTATAAAGGACCCAACACCTTTGTATTGCTTTCCTGGGCTGTAATTAGAACCATATTAAGCATGAAGCAGCTAGCGAGTTCGGAATTTTCATTGTGAGAACGGTGGCCGTGAAATTGCCCCAAGTCTGGCATTCCAGTATGAGTTGTGGAATGCCAGACTTCCTCTAGAATCAGCTCTGCTCAATTTAGTGAATTGTCTCTTTTTTGTGCGTCGATGATCTTGTCGCTCTTCAAAAAACTTCAAAAAATGCTCAGTTTGAGTGAAATTTTTTTTTGATGAAGATCAAGCGGTGTTTTTGAATTGTATTACTAGGGTAAAAACTTTTTTTACCTGTGTTGTGACGTCCTTGAATAATACGTCATTAATTTAGTTACTATAATCAGTCATATTCAAGTTCATAAAGTTAGATGACATGCATTCTATAAATATGTTAAAACTAATCTTATCTTTTTTATACTTACATAGTGTAAACAAGAGCTAGCTCACTTGAAGAACCGAATTGTAAAGTTAAGTAGTCAGCTCAGAAATAGAAATTGACACTAACATTTTTTGAAGAGATCAGCTGCAGGAGAAGGTTGTGCATCTAACCCAAGCATCCCTCTGTTGAAGATATTGCCATTACCGCTCAGGCAATTTAATAGACTATAATCTATCTAAAAGGGAATATCAACTAAATAATAATGTGTCAGCAACGGTATATTATATGCTGACAAACGTGGGAGATGTTACCAACCTGAATCGAAACAGCTGAAGCTTGAATACAGCACAGTGAGTGTCGACTGAGTAAATACAAGACGACTCCAGGACGACAGGATCGCTGAAAGAAAGATCAAGGCAGCATCAGGTTCTTACAGCGCCGCAGTCAGTAGGTGACTACAGCAAAAGAAAAGCAATTCATAACAGTTGTGAGAGGAGAGTTCTACAGGAAAACTACACTCGTTTGTTGCGGATCAAACGTCAGTCTCAACTCAAACTTTCAGAAAGTGAACTTTTTCACCACCCAAAACAGTTAGTTAAACTAAAACAATTCGCGCAGTAAACCAATCTAAACAGTATTTGATGAGTGCTCATTTTATCATAATGCCACCAACTGCTTGAAATCATTCCAACAGACAGGAAAACCTTAATAAGTGCTTACAAAAAGAAAGTAGAAGTAGTGGAAACATAGTTAAGCCCTAAAAGAAAAAATAATAATCATACGAAAAAAAAAAGAAAAAAAAACTCATTTCTATCAAAGTTTGAGTAAATCGACTCTCATCTGGAACTATTATTACTACGAGGCTCATTTCGCTGTATAGAAAAGTATCAGAGAACAGAAAGCTCTCTATACAGATTTAACCTCACGGGCTTTCATTGTTTCTACACTCAAATCAGTGCTATTTCTAAGTGAAATCATCAACTGAATTACACTGATAATCATATAACTGCGAGAGATGGCTCATGCGCAGATCTCAGTCGAACCATTTGGCGGATTCGAAAAAAAAGGCTTTGGGCAGTTTCAACAACTGTTTCAACGAGCAAACTTCCTACAACTACATTTGCGAGACGATGCACTACGTTTCTACCAGACGCTACCCGCAGCGATCAGAGGCAATGTCCCAAACAGTCTCACCGCACTACGCGAACATTTCTGCAACCCGCATTTACAGGAAGTGCATGTGCTAAAACTCGAGCAGCTAAAGTTCGACCCGAGGAAAGATTCACCAGAAAATTATCTGGTCAATTTAACAAAAAAAAGCTCAGAGAGCGTATTTAGCACCCGACCTACCCGCGGTAGAACCGATTGATGCAGGAGCAGCGGATGGAGTAATAGAAGCAGCGCGATTCAATAGAGAGACCGGTCAAAGACAAGAAAGGCTGGACGCAGTTAGTGATAACCGGAACGAACAAATCAAACGGTTATTCATCAAAGGAATGCCAGGCTGGCTTCGATCTCAATTAATGGAACAGCCACCAGCCGCTACGGTGCAAGAACTTTGTAGCCTCGCACGAAAACAGATGACCATCCGCGAGATGTGTCGAAATGAGCACTACCCAGAAGATGGTTTTAATGAAATCAGCGAGACGGTCTCGCAAAATTTGATTAGCGCCCTTACTAAGCTGTCCACGACCCAGGAACAGATGGAAAAACAGCTAAATGAAGTAAGAACGCAGATGTCGGAACAAAAAAAGACCTCACATGGAACATCGCCAGCAAGCCAAAATTACCGTAACATGCATAATCAACAACACAATGCTACCCCAAATACCCCCCTCCAAAAAGGACAATTTGAAGGAGGTTACCAAAAAAACTTCCACTCAAACCGAAACACCTTGTTCGGACAAGCAAGAGGTAATAGAGGTGGACAACGCCAGAATAATTGGCAGCCACGATTCACTGGTGGATATGATTACCAACGATTCCCACCAAGGAATCCAAATTTCAACCAGAGATTTCCACCCAAATTTCAGAGCCAACAGTATCCCCAAATGTAACATTACCCCATAATGCAACAACACGCCCAAATGCAGCAGTACTCCCAAATGCAACATAACCAGGCATATGAACCGGCACAGCCAAATCACCAACAGCAGGCTATGCGTATGCAGACGGCTCAGTACGCCCCATTCCAACAGCAACCTGTACAATACCAGATGCAACAGGTAGACACCCAAAATCCAACTGGATCATATAAATCAACGGTTCGATCATCCCAAAATTTTTGCGATTTATGTGGAATATTTAACCATACAGCAAGACAATGCTGGTAAAGACAGAAGCCACAGGGACGAAAACAAAGTTTCCCTTTTCAAACAGATTCATCAAAAAACTGTTAAAGCCACCATTTCAGCCAGTCAAATCGACTGAACTAAATAAACTATCATCATCAATTATTCCAGAACATGAAATACTCAAACTATAAGCAAATATTCCTTTAATAGGAACAACATTGACTTATACAAAAATACGTTTTGCCACAAGCATCTAGCGAAGAGCTCTTGTGGATATCGGTGAGTGTGCAAACGTCGTACCAAAACAAATCTTTGAAGAGCTCAAGAATGAAAAATTGTTTTTTCGCCCTCTGGTAATAGCAAAATTGAACCTTAAATGAGTACGAATGGCGGACGGAGGACAGACGGTAGCGATTGAAACGGAAATAACAGTCGAATTTCGATTGGCAAACATTTTCGGGTCACGAAACTACGCATATAAATGCTTAGGTCAAGGGCTCAGTAAATCTGTCACGGGATTTAGTTCATTTATACGCCACTACCTTGATCCATGCCTAGCAGCTGACTTATGTACCCAGTTCATGGATGATATAGGCAGTGCTGTGAACAACTTTCAGGAACTAACCCCGACACTTGAAAAAACCTTTGAATGTATACGCAGAAGAGGTCTAAAACTTTCGTTGAAGAAATGTGAAATCGGAACCCAAAGAATGAAGTTTTTAGGGAACATAGTAACACCAAAGGGAGTTTCTCCCGAGAAAGTATAAATCTCTGCATTCCTAGATAAAATCAAAATGCCTCAGACAATCAAACAAGTAAAAAGACTTATCGGTTTCGTTCAGTTATTTAGGAACTACATGCCCAGTCTAGGTGAAAAACTCATACCTTTCTATCGGCTGCTAAAGAAATGGATAGACTTCGAAATAACCGCGGAGCATTACAAAAGTCTCGAGGTACTCAAAAAAGACTAAATACAAGCAACCAACTTGGCACTCAGATTACCAAAACCAGGACTACAATATGTCATACTTTGCGATGCTAGCTACCACGGGACGGCATTTGTTCTAATGGTGTCATTTGGCTCCCGGCTGTTTAATCCAGCACAACTGAAATTTTCAATATATTATAAAGAATTTCTAGCATTGCATTTTGCGCTTCATCACTTTTCGCACTACATCTGGGGATCAGTCAACCCAGTGATCGTGTTGACCGATAATAGAAGCCTTACTTAGTTTTTTTAGGCGAAAACAATACCTCCATCAGTATGGAACTTTCTCGACAGAATTCTATCTTTCAACATCAAAATAGTGCACATACCGGGAACAGCAAACTATGCAGCTGACTTCTTGTCCAGGATGCAAACGGACCCATTGGCCTCACTTTCACTAAAGCTAACAGATAAAGTACCAGTTCGAGAAATATATATCGACTCAACTGCTAGAGTACCGGATGCTTCGCTCAACCAGGTCCAAGCAATAGAAGATGCATTCTCTACTAACGAGGAAATCGACGACAATCTTACTGCTAATTTGCAAAGATTACGACTCTACCAGGCATATTTGGAAAAACAAAACGGCAAAAATGGCAACGAAGGGTTAGAACCGAAAGCATTGGTTCACCTTATTTGGAAAACAGTAAATGCAGTAGAATATTCAGACCCCGCTGAGCTTTACAACGACTTACGTTTAAATAGTGAGCCGCTGGACCTAAAGGCTGAATAACAGAAAGATCCGGACATTGAAAACATTAAAAGCTGGATGCGGATCGGAGAAATATCCGATCTTACATATGCAAATAGCCGCCTAAAGAAGTACGCAAAACAATTCAAGCGACTCATATTCGAAAACGAGATTTTGTTTCGCAACTTCTACGATGACACAGGTATGATCAAGCACAGGCAGTTTTTTTGCCGAAACACCTGTGAAATGAAGTCATTTATCGAACCCATAACTCACCAACAGGGGGACATATCGGGATGACCCGAAAAATTGAAGAATTCAGGAAGCGATTTAACTTCCCAGGCTTTACGGAGTTTCTGGTAAATACCATTAAAAATTGCCTGACATGCCTGCAGCTCAAAAATGCGTCTAACAAACATCAAACTCCACCACTCCAACCACTTTCCTCACTGCAATCATTCCCAGGAGACATGATGCAGATAGATATAGTCGGACCACTCAAGTCGCCGGTGTATAAATTCGTACTCACGGGAATAGACGTATTTTCAAAATACCTTTTCGCTGCACCATTGACAAACGCAAGCGATGACTCGGTTGCAAGAGAACTAACAAAAATGTTCTTTGTGCACAGTTACGTCCCTAAACGAATTTTGTCCGACCTTGCAAGTGTTTTCACGTCGAAACTGATACACGAGCTCACCAATCTGCTCGACATTAAAATTGAGCATGCAATATTAAAGCACTCTCCAACTATTTGACTAGTTGAGAGGTCGCATGGAGCATTAAAAAGGATCCTCAAACTCAATACAGATGGACAATGGGCCAACTGGCACAAACATGTACCGCTTGCGACATTCATCCATAATACATCTTACTATTCCTCCATCGGATTTTGTCCCAGTACCATCTTCCATGGAAGAGAGCCTATCAAACCACTGGATCTACGTTTCTCCACAAAAGCGCTTGAAATAGCAACGGCTGAAGTAGATTTCGTGACAACACTACAGATGCCATGCTGGAGAAATTTAAAGAAACTAAAGATAACATTGTTGCCTCGTATTACCGATATTGGAGATATTACGACGTGAAAGCATTAGCACAACCACTACCACTTCACTCGTTCTGTCTGCTCTTAAATCCGTTGTTAACAAACCAATCGGATAGCAGAAACAATTCTCTTCAAGTCTGGATCCCGTTGTACAGAGTGGAAAAAGTACTCACTAATAGTAACTACATAATTAGAAAAGTCGGAACCAACTATACGCAGTGTGTACATCGAATTCGGACACACGATGAAACACATGATGAAGCACCCGCAACAATAAGACTATCTATACCGATTGGCGGACCGCCCGCACCAATGGTGGCGCTATTAACACCACCGCTACCGCCACCAGTAGTACCACGAGTACCTCTGCCGGACCCAGTCCTCGAGCAACCAGCAATACCATTAATAGAACGAAATGACGACCCCGACCGCAATGAACCAATCGTTAACGCACCAGTGGGAGATCAAAACAAGGTTGTTCGAACTAGATGGAAATGGATTTAACCTTGACCGTCTTTTTCAAGAGTAAGCAGCACGAACAAAACGAAAAGCAGCAGCCGAAGCACGAGACCGAATATACGGCCAACTTCGATTTAGTGACGATATCCAACCCAATACCAGCACGTGAAAAACAACCGAGAAGATATAGCATGCGAATAATTGACGGACACGAAGTAGCTCCAATTACATTCAGCCCGCGATCAACGCCGAGAAAAATACTCAAAAACAAGAAAAAGTAAAAATTGCTAACAATGACCAAAACTTATCGACTGAAAAAAAGAAAGCTATTATAAGATCAGTCTCAATGCACATTCCTCAGTCTCAATGCACATTCCCTCAAAAAACAAATCAATTTTCAATTTAGTGACAAAATCGCTATATTTCGAAAAACTGTCTTACTATGACCTTACACGCAGCCTCCGCTGCATGAAAAAGCAGCTAATTGCGCAAGGGATAATGCAAATCGCACTCCCCAAGATAGGCTGTGGACTTGACAAACTACGCGAACAATCAGTTTACAACATCATTTTTGATAGTTTTTCGAAATTGAACATCAACGTCTTTATCTACGTGTAAAACAAAATTACCTCAGACCCACCATGTGCAAATAAAAACGGCTCCCGGCCCATTATCCATCACTAATACACCAATGATGAACAAGCACGAAGTCGGCTCACTAGGAGATGTCACCTTCCCATAGATCTCGAAAATTGCACCAAATTCCCGTGTATTAAGATTAGGGATAAAACACTTTGGGACCCTCAAGTGCAAAAAGATTCAGAATCCAAAAATTTCAACACGGATCACCTTCATAGCACCCATCGGCCATGTCTACAAAGTCGGCTCACTAGGAGATGTCACCTTCCCATAGATCTCGAAAATTGCACCAAATTCCCGTGTATTAAGATTAGGGATAAAACACTTTGGGACCCCCAAGTGCAAAAAGATTCAGAATCCAAAAATTTCAACACGGATCACCTTCATAGCACCCATCGGCCATGTCTACAAAGTCGGCTCACTAGGAGATGTCACCTTCCCATAGATCTCGAAAATTGCACCAAATTCCCGTGTATTAAGATTAGGGATAAAACACTTTGGGACCCCCAAGTGCAAAAAGATTCAGAATCCAAAAATTTCAACACGGATCACCTTCATAGCACCCATCGGCCATGTCTACAAAGTCGGCTCACTAGGAGATGTCACCTTCCCATAGATCTCGAAAATTGCACCAAATCCCCGTGTATTAAGATTAGGGGTAAAACACTTTGGGACCCCAAAGTGCAAAAAGATTCAGAATCCGAAAACTTCAACACGGAACACCTTCATAGCACCCATCGGCCATGTCTACAAAGTCGGCTCACTAGGAGATGTCACCTTCCCATAGATCTCGAAAATTGCACCAAATTCCCATGTATTAAGATTAGGGATAAAACACTTTTGGGACCCCCAAGTGCAAAAAGATTCAGAATCCAAAAATTTCAACACGGATCACCTTCATAGCACCCATCGGCCTTGTGTACGATGTCTGCTTACTAAGAGGTCACTACATCACTAGAATCGACCAGGACCAAAAACATGGAACTGAATATACCAGAAAAGGCCACGAAATTAGGTTATGGAATCCGGCTCATAACCTCAGCTAGCGCTGCATTGTCACTAAGTGAGTACAGCTTAGACGAAGTCAACGCCCGCAGAAGAGAAGAACATGCAGGCTGCAACAATTGCTTGAAAACTCTAGACTGTGTAACGCAGTTAATAAGCAAATATAAAAAGATAAGACCAGACCTTGATAGCTGCTATAAAATACCTGCAAAGCGTATTGCCGTAAACTTGCCGGATAATTTATCACATCTCCTATCTGAGCTACCAGAATTATGGGAACTACCATACTTCGAGTCGAAGACGGACGCAGGAGTGAAACTGCTCCGCGATGTCAGAGCAAAGCTGATCGATAGTCCACAACTGACGAAAATGGATCAACTTGATGACATAGCAAGACCAATTGCACACAACATGAAGTTATTCAAACCAACTCTTGTGGATAAAATGGAACAGTACGTCCCATAGAGGCTGTCTCTAATGCTTACAATGATAGTGTTTTTTGAAACCTTCTTTTGCATGCGCTAGCTATGTATTTATACCACCGCTTCGCAATATTCAGAAGATTGACCCCGAAGTTCCTTAAATCATCGGATGGACGAATAATATTAAAACCTGTTCTATCTGTGGCAGCTTCAGACCAACAAGATTTTCAACAACAGGGATCGAAGATAAGGAAAAAGTATACGGTGGTGACACATGATGAGATGGACGCGTGTAAAACAAAACACCTAGCTTGCAATCGAGACGAACATCATACTGTTTCTCTGTTCAATTAGCAAATGCACTGAAGCTGAAAAGGAACAGGAGAATTGGGCTTGAAACGGAAAAAGAATCATGCGAGAACCGTCTAAATCAGTTTAAACTGCCTATCATTTACCAAAAATGTTATCACCAAATGTTTAATTTTTATGACTGAAAAAGTGGCTTAACAAAAAGAATCATTAACTGAATATATTTATTTTGTCTGACTATTGAAGTCAAACATTCACCCCTTTCGTTGTAAACGCTCTATTTAAATTTAGCAGTACTTAGTTGCTTTAAATTATGTTAAAATATGTGAAACCGCTTAAATTTGCGCCGTATAATTATCCCCTAACTTCGTAATAATAATAGGACATTCATTTGCGTATATCTGAGTTCCTAAATTAAAGTATTGGATTATATAAATTGATTAATAAAATTAAGTGTTCAAACTGAGTAATTAAATTGAAATTGTAAAAATTTGTAAAATTTTTATTTCAGTACCTTAAAAAATTTTAAAGTCGACAGGGCAGAACAATCAAGAGAGCTTGTGTGACGTCCTTGAATAAGACGTCAATAAATTAGTTACTATAATTCATAAAGTTAGATGACATGCATTCTATAACTATGTTAAAACTAATCTTATCTTTTTATATATTTACATAGTGTAAACCAGAGCTAGCTCACTTGAAGAACCGAATTGTAAAGTTAAGTAGTCAGCTCAGAAATAAAAATTGACACTAACATTTTTTTGAAGAGATCAGCTGTAGGAGAAGGTTGTGCATCTAACTCAAGCATCCCTCTGTTGAAGATATTGCCCACGCCGCTCAAGCAATTTAATAGATTATAATCTATCTGAAAGAGAATATCAACTAAAAAATAATGTGCCAGCAACGGTATATTATATGTGTTGATTACGAGTTTGATTAAACGAAGTTTTTTTGAATGTCATTTTTTAAATTGAAAGGCAGTTTGGATTTTTTGCGATAATTTCTTCATTGTTTGTTAAATGAAATTGAAATTATGTCGTCTTATACTGAAAATATTTTGACTTGTGTAACTTGGACGTATTCTCGCCTCAGTTTTTTGCGTATCGTTGGTATCTCAAACAGTTGTTTGAAATCTACGAGGCCACAATCTGTCCTCTCAAGATTTTATCCTCTATAAAGTACTTTTATCCAAAAGCTTTTTTGGCAAACAGCTTTTTTAAAATCAAATAGATGTTGGGTTTGATCACTAATGTCATTGAATTATCTAAAAACTCTCCTTTTGATGGGGCCCAAGTAGTTGCATCATTGAAAGTAAAACTTTACAAGTCACCAGATGTCTCTCTTAGTAATGATGCGAAAGTGATTATTGACTTTTATTAAAGCTAGCCTTGAGGTCAAAATCAGCAGCTGATAACCCTAATGAGAAACATGCTCCAATTTTGACTGATCTCGAAAATGAATTTATTCTTTGAATCGGACCATTCTTCTCTAAAACTCCTCAATTATTAGATTGAATGGGCAACAGGAGTTTCAATCGTTTTTCTCAAAATTAAGCTGAAAATCAAAAAAATCATATTTGACTCTTAAATTACACAAGACTAAAATTGAAAATGAGAGAAAAGATTCAAAAAAGAAAAAGCAGGCTGATATGAGATCATGAATAATTTTTGCTCAAATGCTTTTGAACTATTCTTTTTTCAGTGAACCATGACCAATTTCATCCTGTTTTTTGAGAGAACCACGGCATGAAAAATTCTAGTTCTTTACTTTGAGATTTAATTTAAGTTGCTATCAAAGTCTGCTCAAGCCCGCCAGACAAAAACGCAGGACAAAAACACGCTGGATGTTTGATAGTGGACGAATATTTTTCTGACTCAGAAAGTAGGAATAAAAAAAACGCTTGAAAATGTTTTAGTAGGAAATGATATATGGTTTACTGAAGATTTGGCTTTGGACTTATTCCTAATGTTTTGAGATCAGTTACAAACATTATGTCTCGGACAAAAGAACCTTGCTTAGGCTATAAGCTGCTGGGCAGCTTAATAACTAAAAAAAAACACAAAAAAAACTCCCTGAAAGTGCTTATTTAAATAAAATTATTCTGTGTCGAAAAGAAAAACATATAATTTTAAAATTGCCCCAAACATTTTTTTGGTTCTTTTTTCAACCGCAAATCGAATTTTGTAATCAAACAAGCAATAAATTTCTAGTCAATTTTTTTTGTGCTTCTGGATAATTAAAAATTTTTTCCGTTTTTCTGGTTTCTTTTTTTTTCAAAAAACGCTGAATACTCATATTTCTTTTGTATGGCATGTTTATGTTTGCATTGATCAATGTCTGATAAAAACTCAAATTTTGAAATTAATCATTTTTTAAACTTTTGCCAAAATTCGAAAGTTTGATGCTTTCAGTATATGATTTGAATAAGAAAACTCTTATACAATTCAGGTCGTTTCCAATGCATTGTAAATGCGAGACAATCAAACTTTCGGTGGCTCTAAATTTGAGTAAACCATGGTTTTTGTCACTTGTCTTCGGTCACGAACACATCTCAAAAATTTTGAGAATTAATTTTTTTTTTAAAAAACCAATTTTTTAGGTTATGGGAAAATGCTAGTCCAATCTCCATATATGAAAAATCACTAATCTTAGATTTTTCATGTAATTTTTGTTTCGACTTTCGATACGAAAGTAACGGAATATTTGTGCTCGGGGTGGGTTTTTTTTCTTCAGACAAATTTCGACTTTTTAACTAGCCATTTTTGACGGAATTTTTTTTATATCATTCGAAAGCTATTGTTATCCTGAGCTTAAATTTGAAAAGATATTTCACCTGTGATCATTTTTCGTAAAGTTATGGGGGTTTGAAGATTGCCATTTTGGCCAATTTGGGACAATTAACGCGCGATCTATTTCGCGCTAATAACGCGTAAGTGAAGATTTAATCCGTCTTAGAAATCGTTCCAAATTGGTTGAAAGAAGCTTATTTGCCATAAATGATTTGTTACAAGAAGCGAAATTTATCCTTTTACACTTTATATGGCGTGTGGGGGGATGATTTTCATAAAAAATTTCAAATTTTAGAAAAAAAAATTTCATTCATTTTAATTACATTTAATTTTTTTATAGATTATTACTGCTTGATAAACCTTAAAAGGCAGTCGGAACATTCAGGGCTTCGCCCTGATACGAGCAGTCTTGTCTGTACATATGGAATTGCATGAAAAGTAAATGACGTATTTTTTTATATATGAAAGTTGTATGATTCGCATTTTTGGTCAACCCGGGTCTCTTTCGCAGAAATCGTAATTTTGCTTCGGAATCCGCTTTGCTATCGACAAACTTTTTCTGCTGAAGAATGAAATAGCGATGGAACATTTTTTTGTCTGGAAACTCAGAACAGCTGAAGAAGGAAACATATCCATCTCAATATCTTCCACTCTAGAGTATGTTGTGTGTTTTGCAAAAAAAGTAAACGTTATGACCCCCACGAAACATACTGCTGAGCCCAATGCTACTTTATATCTATTTTTATGCTTTGTGGATCCATTTGTAGCGCCTAATCTTAGGCGCCACAAATAGAATAAAGCCTGCCATTCTTTTTTCAAAAGAAAAAAAATTATGCCTAAAGTCATTTTTCTTTACCCTAATTGTGCTTTTTTATTGTTTGAAAACACTATGTTTCCTTTTTTGATAAACGCCGGTCAGATTTTTTTCAAATTGATGTCCAACGGGTTTTTTCTTTGTTGTAATAAAATTGTTAAACAAATTTGAATGAGAGAGACGAGCTTATAGTTTTTTAAAAAATCACCCTTACGGCATACTGTGACGGAAATAACTCAATGAAAATTTCCTCTCCTAGTCCGAAAAGCTCAATTATGTATTGTGTTATGCATTATTTTTAACGCCTCAAGATAAAAAAATTTGTGCGTTTTTGCTCACTCGCAAATTGAAAAATAATAGTTCTGTTCTCCAGTTCATTTTGTTAGTCAAATCAAATAAATGTATGAACAATGTGCTCAGTTTGATTACAAATGATTTTAAAGACTTGGTGCAGTTAATTTCTACTTCGATTGTGCTTCAAAATGTGACTAACTTTAACAGACAATGACAAATTGAGACTGCTTATTGACTCGTGGTTCAAGCCATCTAAAAATGTATAATGTATTTAATGTATTGGTTTTTCAACAATATTGTTTTACCACTCGTTTTTAATTTGCCTGGTCTCCGACCAGAGTTTGGATAAATTCAGAGAGTTTTGAAAAAATCGAAGATGAGTAGAATAGGTGAGTTTAACAATTTCCACTGTAAGCATACATTTTTCTATGATTTTTCACTCGAGAATATTGAAACATACTGATCGTTCTTGCGGAGTTGATACCAAAAAAAATTTTTAAGTTAAATATCAAAATTTGTTTTTGATGTTTTTGGCTCAAAAAGAAAACCAGATTATTCATTAAAAGAAAACAAATTATCTCAAAAAAAATTTATCCCAACACAGAACAATTAAATTTCCAATGAGTTCAATAATTTCATTCTGATAAGAAAACATCCTAAGCTGATATCCGAAAAAAAAAATTTTAACGTTAAATTTGGATAACCCATCTTAATTGAAAGTCGACATCTATCCCTATTTGGTCGAGACGTTCAAAAATTATCTAGCTTGCGTCGTGCAATGTCGAACACATCTTTTTTTCGGTCGAACCGTTCGAAACAAATCTCGCTTAGATCGAGCATGGTCGAGCTCATATTTTCAGGTCGAAAAAGCCGAAATACATTGGTCGAGACGAACGAAAACTACAAAAATTTGGGGCTCTTTTTCCTTACCCCCGCCCCCCACCTGCAAATTTTTATATATGAAGTAACTGTTCACTTTGAACGATTGTCATGAAAATTGACATGCAGACTGACAGGGCATGACAAACATATTTGGTCTTCATAATTAACCTTGTAAAACCATTCGTTAGACCCTAAAGTTCATGTTTGAGTGAGGTGGGGGGAAAAGGAAAAAGAGCCAAATTTGGGACAGACGATCGAAACATGCCTATTTTTTGTCGAGACGGTCGAAACATAACGTAAGCACCTCGGCTCGGGAAATTATAACGTTTACTTTCGAGTAAATCATGTCGAATGAAAATCGAATCATAGTCAAACTCGTTCAAGATGGCCGAAGTTTGTCTCGCCTAGGTCAAGCAACATCGAATATAATTTTCGAAAAACACCCGAATTTGGTCGAGGCGGTCAAACCATATCTCGCCAGGGTCGTGCAAAATCAAACAAATCTTTTTTTTGTTCGAGACGGTCGAAAAATATCTCACTTGGACGGAGCGAAGTCGAGCAATTTTTTGATAGTCCAAACATACCAAGTTCAATCGAGTCGATCGAAACGTATTTAGCGGGGGCCGAACACATTTCGCCAGACCGTCAATACATAAAGCGACTACCTCGACCCGGGAAATATTCTAAGCAAACTCCTCGACCCGGGATATCAACAAAATCCAAAAAAGACGAAGCTCTAAAAGTCATGGCAAAAATTCAATGAAACAATCTAAAAGAACTCTTGATTCTCGATCAGGCTAAACAATTTAAAAATCAGATATGTACAGGGTCAGTGACGGATTTAGGAGGGGGGGGGGGGGAGGGACGGACAGCCCCTTCCAGACCCCCTCAGGGATTCGATCCCCCTCCCTTCCGACCTAAAGGGTCCCCCCGTTTGAACTATTTTGAGATATCCGTTTTTGGTGACCTACCCTAACAATTTTCTTAAGGCGCCTTGCGCGCCAATATATACTAATTATGAGGGGGGGGGGGGGTCAAAAAATGCGATAAATTTTTCAAAAAAGCCTAAGAGCGCCTTTTTGGCCTGTTTTTTTAAAAGTTTGCTTGCGTTGCGGCGCAGAAAATTTGGACAAAACACGGCACGGTCTTTTTGATACTTAGGCAGAGCTGGGAAAATCAATTTAGTCGACCTAAAAAAAAGGTCGACAAAATTTTTTTGAAAATCCTAGATCCGCCCCTGTACAGGGTTGCATATATACAACTTCCAAAAAATAACCAATTAAATTGCCAAAAAAATTTACCAAAAAATTGTAAAATTGGGAACCTAGATTTGATCCGGGTAGAATCAAATCGATAAAGCCAAGTTATGGAATGTTTCTTTTTTTGCTACCTAACCTGCAGAGACGAGTGAGGTCGGGGGAGTGGGCGTTAGAGCGACAGGGGAGGATATAGACATTGCACTGGGCCTAATGGAGCCGGCAGTCGCCAATGCAGTGGCTTCAGGTGCATTCGGACAGATGAGACAGAAGAACAAAACTGCGAAAGCTGAAAGTGACAAGCATAATCGCCCGACAGGTATAATGTTTAAGCCAAGTAAAAAATAAAGATCATTACTAAAATTAGGAAAAATTTTCCAGTTTTGACAAAAAATCTTGTCTTTATTTTGACAAAAAATCTAGTATTTTTATTGAAAAAGCTTTTCCTTAGTTCATTTTTTCGTTGGGAGCTGTAAAATGGTCCAAGAAGCTCGCATTCATTGACAAGACAAAAGTCACTTTTTAAAAATCATTAATCAAGAATCAAAAAATACCTTAAATTTTCAACCATTCAATCAGTAATCAAAACAAAACTACTCGTTTCAGGTTAAACCACTTAATGTTCTGACTGCCCTTTGAAGTATCAGTCGTATTTTTAGGCACTAAAAACCAATAAAATTTAACCGAAATCCCTACGAGAAATTCAAATATAAAGTGATAATTTTTTTTCGAAAATCGAATCAAAACTCAAAAAAACTAAAATTTGATTTTTTTTCCTCTCAAAAATGAAAAAAAAATTTACGAATTCTTCTGTAATTTACTCCGAAATTGAAATAGATTGCTTGTCAGGGCCTATTTGAACAATTTTCCACAGTATAGTTTTTCGAAAACTGGTCAACTTTTTAGGTAAACTGGACCAGTTTTCTGAGCGCTTCTGAAACGTCGAGACGAAATTTTGGTTAAAAAAGTCTGCGCTGCAGGCGAACTAAAAAAATGCCAACACTTTTGTTTGGATTTTTAAGAGATTTTGAACAAAACTTATACTCGTCTTTTTATGGTCTAAAGTAGCAATTAACAAGACTGCTCGTATATCAGGGCAAAACCCTGAATGTTCTGAGTGTTCATATCGAATAGTTTTTGGGAAAAAAAAAGAAAAAAAACCTATATATTTTGGACAATATCAAAAAGTGAAATTTGATTCGTACAAAATTGATACGACCCATCCGATTAAGTAGCATCAATTCAATTTGGAACATTTTTGTTGCGCGGGATAACTTGCCACGTATTAAAAATTTGCGTTACGCTTTCAGCATCATAAAAAAACTCTTCAAATTGTGCAGAATTTAGTCCAGAACATGGAAAATTTGGGAGGTAAAAATATCTTTTAAATTTTGAAATCCAAAAGTCGGTACGTTCAATGGGATGCTAAAAAACATTGTTTTTTTAACATCCCGATCGGCAAAAATTGACTGAATAAAAAAAAACCATACTGAGCATAAATATTCCGTTTTCTTTGAAAGTCGTAACAAAAAGCCCTGAAAAGAAGAAGCGTTTTTTCAGAGGATAACTTAACAATAAAAAGTTACTGAACTTTGAGAATTCAATAAAATGGAAAAACGGTTCCCTACCCGGACTCGAATCTATCTACAGGGTAGGCCCTTTGTATTCTCTGCATCTCTAAAGCCGCTAGCACTCAATGTTTATAAACTCTTACTATCTCTTGAGCTCGAGTAGCAAGAATTACGCTATATTGAAAAATTCCGTAAGAATTTCAAAACTCCTCGGACGGTATTTTAGTTGAATAATTACTGGGAAAACCTTAAGATATTTCAGGGAAAACATGTTGAATAATTACTGGGAAAACATTTTATCAAATTTCTATTTTTTTTATGAACCAGCAATGAAAAAAATTTTCACTGGGATAATAAAAGATTAGTAGTGATAAACAGTAAGATTTGGACCGGGGTAGCCAAAAACTAGTCAGAAAGAAAATGTAGAAAAAAGAGCGCTTCGCTTATTCAGGATATTATTTTTTTCATTTTGGGGCCTACTTTTATCAATGAAATCTGGAAGACTATTGCGAAATAGAGGACTTTTTTGTGTCATCCAAAGACTATTGGAGGACACAAAAAAAATCATGATATACGTAATAACATTTAAATTTAAAAGGCAAACCAAGTTTTTCGAAGATCTAGAACTTTTTCGATTGGTGTGGATTTTTAAAAAGTGTCGGACGTTTTGTCATTACTTTTTAGGCGAACCAAATTGGTTTTCAGAGCTCTTCCAAACCATGCGAAGTTTCTATTTTGCTAAAATGTTCTTTGCTGCAGGCAAAAGTTTGAAAACTAAACCTGCCACCAAGAGGCTTAAAAAACTTTTCTGGAAAACTATGTTTCCGCAAATTACTTGTGCAGGCTCTCCGCAAATTTTTGAGTTTCGGCGGCTCTGGTTTTTAAAATGAGAATAAATGGATGTGATATTTCTGAAAGCCAAGATAAATGCCAAGATAAGAATGCCAAGATAATAGTGATCAGTGGCAAAACCAGGAAAAAACACTGTTTTCGACATGATTAATACGATATTTACCAATCCGCAAATAATGCATCTCATGATACGAAATCAACTTGAAGCCACTCAATCAACAAATCTGTTTGAAAAAAAGGCCAAAAAAAGGCGTTTTCAAGCACCTTTTGGAAATTTTGATCAAAAAATTGCGTTTTTTTGGCGCGCAAGCCCCCCTCAAAATTAGTCACCTTTAGAAAATCTTTAGGGCCAGTCAGCCAAAAACGGGTATCTCAAACTAGTACAAAGGGGGGACACTTCGGGTCGACAGGGGGTCAAATCCCTGAAAAGGGGGCGTCCTCCACCCCCCCCCCCCCTTCCCCTAGGTCCGCTGGTGATCAGCGCTAACTCATTTGTTTTTCGCGGAAAAGAACTGAATCTTTAGTCGATTTTTAGCCTTTTTTGTAGTGTAAAACCCTTTTATTGAATTTTTCGACGGTTACAAAGCGTAACAAAGTTTTAAATTCAGATCAAATTTTTTTTTAAAAAAAGCTTTTCTGATAAAAGTTAAAATAAAACCAGAACTTTTACTTTTAGAGTTTTGCCCTGATGTGAACAGATTTACATTAATTGATTGGTTAATTGATCAATGTTTTTCCCTAAAGTGAGAAAGAACGGTCTGATTTAAACGACCGACTAATTTTTTGATAACTGTCTACGTCAAAAAAAACTAGCTTCACTTATTGACTGCTTGGAAAAAAAAACAAGAAAAAAAACAATTAATCAAATATTTGTGGAGTACGGCCTCATATCTCGGGGATAACTAAAATTTTAAACTTCTTTTTTAAAATCGAACAATTTTATTTATTCAAAATCAAACTCAGCTCAAATTATCATAGCTTCGACCCCTAAGACAGATGAGAGCGGTAACAAACGTAAAGAGCTTCCTCCTACTCAACCCAAATCGACACAGCAAAAACCGATTTTGGGGGACCAGAGAAAGAGTGAGTGGATTCCGACGACGCCCGTAGCAGTAGTGAGACCCCACACGACAGGGGGAGAACCACGAGAGAATGCCAACGCCCCACAGAGGGGAAGGGGCAGTCGGATCGCCGACATCACTCAAGATACGGTTGGTCACTTTTGAACTTAGGTCCGGGGTGGCCTTCTCATAGAGTAATTTCGGATAGGGTACACCGTCTGTTCGTCACGCTATCTTATTTTCGGCCGGATAGATTCGTGCAACTTCTTAGTCTAATACCAATCTTAATCTTACTCTTAAATCTCCTAGTCTCAATAGATCTAGTGTATACTGGTATTGTTGCGAGGCTAGAGGACAAAAAGAAGCAGCTGATTTCTAAGTTGAATTATATTTTCTCTGGATGAAACTTTGAATAGTTTTTTCATTACAAATTATCGTAAGTTTTAGTAATAGATCATGATTGGTTAGTTCTAAATATTTTACAGTGATAAATATCATCAAAATATATAGTTACATGTTTGAACTGGTTTACTTTGTCAACGCAGTAAATATAGATGGTGGGTTTTGGAGAGGAAAAATTTGATAAAGCATCTGTTGCAGCGCAAATGTAAGCAAGAGTATAAATGCATGAGAGTATAAATGAGAGAGTTTTAATGCATAAAATTGAACCAAAATAAAACAACCATAAGCACAGTTGGCCGAGTGGCCTAAGCTAACGTACGGACAGTTGACGTAAGTTGGAGTCCCCCACCTGCCCATGTTTTATTATACTAAAAAAGGGGATTATATCCTATTTTTTCTGTTTTTTTATTCTATTTGGGTCAGCCTTGATTAAGGCTGACCGCTAAAAAAGAGCAATTTGTCTCAAGGACATTACTGAATGGTTCTTGTGGCTAGCTAGCGCCAATTTGTTATTGAAGCTGATTATTGGTGATTTTATGAACTCGTTACACAGCAAATTTTGGGATGAAATTATCAACATTGCCGTTGAGTTTTGTATTACCGAGAATACGAATTTTGTTGATTTTTCGGTTAAATTCATCCTACGGAGATTAGCGAGCACATTTTGGCGCCCCACAAGGGATACGACTCTCTGCACAGCCTGAACAGCAACAACAGCCACAGGAGCAGCCACCTGCATGATAGTGATAAATAGCCAGAATATGCGCCTTCTTCCTCTTCCGCTCATTCGTATTCTGTCTCCCCCGATCTATCTCAGTCTGTTTCTGTACCCAGTTGTGCATCCACAAGTGCTGCTGCAGTGAACTGTAGTGACCTCAGAAGTAATAATAACAAAAGTGCCTCTCTTCAGCACCACCACAGTCATCGTCAACTACAGCACACATCCTCCACTCCCTCTTCTTCGACTCCCTCAAGTTGGCTCAGCGACCAATTTAGCTTCTCAGTGGAGGAGTTCCGAGAGCGTGAGTTGTTCTCTTCGATGTGGTCAACTGCAGAGACATTACTGAGGCACTAGAGTTCGATCCCCTGCCCGATCACTTCTTTTTCGTGCTCCAATACAACCCACAGAACAGACAAAGGAAATTCAGAGAGGCCTACCGAGAAATTCAGGTGTCGATTGAGTTGTCAAGCGCAGTCGAGCTACAGAAGTTTTTTGGAAGTGATAGAAGCAATCACGGAACAACTTCTCTGCGTCTGGCCAATGGTTTAATAACTCGAAACCGGTGACCGCCCAATCTCCAAAACTGTAATACTCGACAAACTCTTAAAACAACTTTCAAATTGTGATTTTAAATTAATTTACGCTGTCATACATGTTGAAAATTTTCCGGCAAGCTAGACCCCGGTAATTTTTACAAATACCTAAAATTGTTGGACAGTTCCGTTGAACTGAAGTATCTTACAATCGGTACTTTGACAATTTGATTGACATTTTTTTCTCGATACCAAAATTTTTTGGATATTTGTGAGCGGAATATTAATCCGTGAAATCGGATCATAGACAAGAAGGTACTGGAATAGTTTTTGGGTTGGCTTATGACTCGAACCTGCTGACCAAAATTTTCCAAAAAATTTTGGGAAAAAAGTAAAAAAAATGCCAAAAAATCCTCAAAACGTCCCCAGAATTCTACGAAACTGTGCTGTAACATGACACCAACCTTATGGTAAGTGGTCTGGTAGCGAAATATTAGGCAAATTAAGTTGAGTTTTTTCATCCTCAGGTTTTTTACGCGTGTGTTGTTGGAACTTAACCAATTTGCCTGATCCCCCACCCACCATTGGTGAAACTGAAAGCCAGTTCGCCTCAAGTAAATCTAAGCCGTTTCAACCCGTTCGATTATTGACTTCGTTGCGCGAAACTAATGTTAAGTGGTCAGGTACGGTGATATTAAGTGAGTAAAGTTGAATTCTTTCATCCTCAGGTTTACTCCGTGTGCGTTGTTGGAGTTCAACCGACCTACTTAATTTTCCAACCCCATTGGTACTTAAGCGTAACGTAGCCGTCGCATAGGTCCCTTAAGTGTATGGTATTCATTCTAGGAGCTAGTTCCTTGGATCACGCGCTCCGTAAACTATCCGCACCGTCTCTAAAACGCGTTAAAGAGAGTCGTTTCACAAAGCCCGGTTTAAGCTTCAACTTTAACGCCAGAGACTTGCAGAAAACTATCCAGTACTATCTGCATCATTTTTTGTCGAATCGGAAAGATCTAGTTATTTGGCACGACGCGATAAATAACTCCATTAGTAAGCACCGCAGTAACAACAACCGTAGTTTGAGTACTGACCAACTTAAGAGCCTTCTTTTGAGATACAAGGAGAATATTACCGCTATTGTATACTGTCGCCGCAACGGTACGGATAATATAGAAAAAGAGTTGAAAAAGACAGGTGTTCTCGTTCTTAACATAGTTGAGGATTTTATCTCAAAACGAAGGCCAAAGACCAAATACTTATCGAAATTTATAAAGAGCTGCACCAGCCCCCTTCCCTTGAGTTGAAGACTCTGTTGTTACTTACACGATACAGTGCTGAGCTAAGTACACTGAAAGCTAAGAAGAAGCGGAACCATTTGTCGCCTAAAAATCGAGGGTGATTCACAAAAGACTTAACGCGTTAGAACTTCAAGCTACTCCCCCTTGTAAGTTATTGATGTATTAGAACATTTTGTGGATTTAATTGAGTGAAAATAAAGTATTTTCTGAGAGTCGTTTATTTCTGAAATTATTAAGCATGGAAGTTAAGTTTCAAAAGAAAATTAAGAAGTTGTTTGAGAAACGTAGCAATCTCGAAAACGAACTTTATAAATGCCACGAAATAGTTTTGGAATACATAGAGAGTCAGAGTCGTTGCTCAAAAATTGATACCTATATTGAAAAATGTAGGAACTATATAGAACAAGCGGTCGAGGTAAATAATGAGTTGATTGATATGGCTGCAAAAAAACACCAACCCCGACGAATTGATACCGGCACAGGATATGTGGCTTCATAAGTTGACTCAAAACAACGATAAAAGTTTGCAGGAAGCTATCACATATAAAACAAGTTTTGAGGCGGTAACAGAGCTGGACAATATAGATAGCAGCTCAAAAATTTCTCATCACTCCGAAAAAAGTGAAAAACCACATTCGCATAAAACAGATACCCGCTCTAAGTTGTCACACCGAAGCAGCCGACATCAGCAATCGGGTTCCCAGAAATCTAGTTGTTATACCGCCGCTCCGTCGAAAACACTTTCTGAGAAAAAGCGGGATTTAATGATTTTAAAGAAACAACAAGAGGAACTTGAGAGGCAGGCAAAGGTGTCGTTAAGACTGAAAGAGCAGCAAAACAAAATGAAACAATATTTTTTAGAACAACAAAGCAGTTTAGAGTTGGAAAAATTGGCAGAAGAACACAGGAAAAAACTGGCAGAAATTGAGTTGAAAGGGCTTGAGTTAGAAGATGAGTTGTCGGAAATCAGCGAGAATGCTGAGGAAAGTTGTTTAATTCGAATCTCTCCCCAACTAACAATAGACGAAAAAGATCGCACGCGTCACTGGGTCGAATCTGTCGACCACAATCAGCCTGACGCTGTTGTAGATCCCAATCAAGAGCAGCACGTTCGTTCGACAGCTCCTGAGGAAACTTATCCTGCATCAACAAATTACATGGTCTCATCAAGTTTTACAGGAGTGAACAATGGCCAGGCAGCTTCTAGTGATCCGGGATTGTATTTCAGTAACCACATTCACAGACAACGACATATTTTGTCGAATTTGGTCCAATCGCAGATTTCCGTTAACAATCCAGTAGGGTTACAGCAGGTCATTCAACCTCTTTCTAATAATTTGCCTCAGCAAACTTTTTTGTCCACTCATCCAGTGCTAGGCAATCCAAACACAGGGTCAGTAGTCCCGGTAACTTCTGAAAACTATTTTGCTCCGACAACATCTGCAGACGTTCTTTCTGTTGTAGCACCGTTCGTTCCTGCATCAACAATAATTAATCAGGTTTCTTTAAGTCATCACACTACAGGATCAGTAGTAGCTGGCTACCAAGCACCTGTAATCCCATCACAACAACCTATGGGTGTTCCCGTTAGTAGTTAAAACTTTTCAAGTGACCACTATAATCCTTATAGTAATTTGTGGAGACCAGCTGTTGCTGCCCCTTTAATGTCAGCTCAACAACACTACGTTCCTTCGACAACTGTTTTTTCCGCAGTAACTCCGATTATTCCTCCGAATATTTTTGTTCCTTATACAAGTGGAGGGATTGTGGTCTTTGCACAGCCTGAAAATGTTTCACAAGCTAATCAACCGTTCGTTCCTGATTGTCACTGTAACTGTTCGAGTTACCCAGCGCCAACTCCCGGTAATTCACCTGGTGCACAAGTCGAGCGTACACTTACGACACGAGAATTGGTTAATATACTCATGCACAGCCAAAAAGATCATCTCCTTGAGTGGAAGCTGACCCAGTTCGATGGCAACCCATTTAATTGGCATGAATGGTTTGGGCAGTTCATATCGACGGTCAATTCAGCCATACTCAGTGACGATGAAAAACTTACCTATCTGAAAACGCTCGTAGTGGGTAAAGCAAAATCCGCAATCGCTGAGTATAGCTATAGCGGGGTACTATATAAAGACGCATTAGCAACTCGTCAAAGAAAATTTGGGCAGCCGCATGCTCATCTAGATAAATTGAGTAATTATCCGCCGCTGAAAATGCATAACTCGGAAAATGTAATTGGCTTTTCCTCTACAATTTCTGGACTTGTTGCCATATTCAAGTCTCTATCGTTTAAAGATGACCTGAAAAGTGTTAACTTACTGAATCAAGCTGTGAGTAAGCTTCTCCCAAACCTTAAAGAGGCATGGTCAATACAAACCGTAGGATGGCATCGATCAACTCTGCTAGATTTAACGAATGGCTTAAAGAAAAAGCAGAGGCTAAAAAGAGGCTAAAAACAATTAATTCTAAGGTTAAGTCTGAAGAACCAGTGAAGCAAAAAGTAGGTACGAAAATATTTGCTAGTAATGCAAAGGTAAGTGATAAGACTAAGGAAAAACCAAAGTTCCCTCCATGTTCTTTATGTAAAGGTCAACACGCTCTTTGGAATTGCGCCGTATTTAAAGAGAAAAACGCTACACAACAGGCGAAACATTTGGCCGAACAAAAACTTTGCTTTGCGTGTTTACAGAGCAATCACAGTTTTTGTAATTGTAGCATGGCCAGAAAGTGCGCCGAGCCAGATTGTGAAAGCACGCACAACGTGCTCTTACATGGAGCTGAGAAAATTTTTCCTCCTAAGGATACTAAAAACTCCCCGGCTTCAGGTAACGCAAGCACTAAACATTTATCGACTACCGCTGCCGTCGGCGATATTCAAAGCCAGTAGTCAACTAAAGGCCTCCTGCCAGTTGCATCACTCGCCGTCTCTTCGAATGCGACGATTACTAATGCCCTAGCTCTTTGCGATAGTGCTTCCACGCACTCATGGGTATCCGCGGATCTCGTAAAACGTCTCCATTTGGTTGGCACTCCCGTTAACCTCACCATAAATGGATTCAATTCCACGAGCTTGATGAAAATTCATCAAGTAAGTTTTCAAGTTTCCGCCGAAACGAATAATAGTGAATTTTCGTTTTCGTTTCGCGCTTATGTTAAGGATCATATTCTCATTGGATTGGATAGCATAAGTATTCCTGAATTACATGAAAAATACTCGCAGTTGGCTCCGATAAAACTATACATTATAAGTATGAGGAAGTCGAAATAATTATTGGACAGGATTTCTACCATGCCAACCGTTGAGTACCTTCTGGGGGAGGACTCTATTTCACCGTGCGCCGTAAGCCTTCCGATAGGTTGGGTTTTAAGTGGCCCGTTACCGCCGTCCTTTAAGTCGAACTCGTCTTGCTTTAAGTGTGTTGTGTTGTCGAAGACATGTCTCTTGTGGACCAAATTAAAACTTGATATGAGTTGGAGTCATATGGAGTCCTTAAGCAAGTGGATGCCCGTTCCACCACCGACAAACGCGCTCTGTCCGTTTTGAAAAATGACACCTTTCACAATGGTGAGAAGTACATTGTACCAATACTTTAGAACGATAAAGAAAGTACTTTACCGAATAACTATTTTTCCTCCCTAGCTCAATTAAAGTCTTTGGAAAGGAGGCTAGATAAGGGTCCGTCGCTCCGTGGAAAATACGCCGAAACAACTAGAGAAACTATACAAAAAAAAAGATATGTCATAACCTTTAAGGCACACTTCCCAAACCACGAGCCGATCTGATCTTGAGTGGTATCTCCCGCATCACCCGGTGTTGAACCCGAATAAACCCGGTAAGCTGCGCCGAGTCCTCAATGGGGCATCGAAGTGTCATGGCGCTTCCTTGAACAAATCTCTGTTGGTTGGCCCGGATCTCCTTCAAAAGCTCACTTTTGTACTTTTAAGATTCCATCAGCATAAATACGCCGTTTCAGCTGACATCGAAGGGATTTTTTTACAGGTTGGAGTCCGTGAAGAAGATCAACCTTCTCTTAGTTTTTTTTGTGGCGGGAGGACCCCACATCAAGTGTGGTAGTTCACCAATAAACGCGTCACATTTTTGGTGCTCGTGACTCGCCGACTAGTGCGAATTTTGCTTTGCAGAAGACTGCATCGGATAATCAAGCTGAGTACCCCAAAGCTGCTTTGGCTGTTGTCCAGAAATTTTATATGGATGATTATCTGGATTCTTTTCAAAACAGGGATGACGCCTTGAAATTAGGTAGGGATTTAGTCTCGTTGCTTAAACTAGGTGGGTTTTATCTGAAAAAAATTGTCAGCAACGTGCCCGATGTAACAACCGCTCTTGGTCCGGACAACCGAGAGTCCAATTCCTCTGTTAAAGATATTTGTACGAGTCCAGACCAGTCGTTGCATGTTCTCGGTCTTAAGTGCGATCACGTAAAAGATACCTTAGTCGTTAGTAGATCGTCCACTAGACAAAGCAATCACCCAGCGTACCGTGTTGAGTTTTGTTTCCTCTGTTTTTGATCCAAATGGATTAGTGGCTCCGTATACCGTGAAGGCTCGCCTTCTCTTAAAAGATATCTGGCGAATCAGTGGTCAAAAATGGGACGATGATCTCCCACAGGAAATCAAAAAGCAGTTCTTTGAGTGGCACTCAGGTCTGCATTTGTTAGGTTCTCTGACAATACCTCGTAGCTATTTCACTGACCCTTTCGACCGAATAGAACTTCACATGTTCGGTGATAGTTCACAGGATGTTTTCTGTGCCGTCGCTTTCCTTCGTGCGCAACTTGCTAGCTCGCATCAGACCGAATTAGCCTTTGTGTTAGGCAAAGCCCGCGTTGCGCCTATGAAAGCGCTTTCTATTCCAAAGTTGGAGCTTCAAGCAGCTCTTCTTGCAACCCGCTTAAAAGAAGAATATTTGAAAGATCTGACTTTCATAGATACGGATATTTTCATGTGGACAGATAGTACCACTGTTCTTCAGTGGCTCAATTCCTGTAATAAACTACCCGTTTTTGTTGGTAACCGCACTGGTGAAATTCTGGAGTCTACCACCACTGATCAGTGGCATAACATACTTAGCGGTGATAACCCAGCTGATACCGGTACACGAGGGATTTCTTCTGAAGTCTTCAAGAAAAGCAGCTGGGTTAATGGCCCTAGTATACTGAGGACGACTGATTGGCCGTTCAAGCCCGATACAAGGGTTATTGATAAAATAAGACTCAAAGGACCATCATGTAATATCGACATTTGTCTGGAAAATTTGTCAAATTTTGTTTTCGATGTTTTGACAGAAAAAAATCTTCCCTTCGGAAAATGGGAGAGATTCAATTCAATTGTAAAATACAAACGCACAGTAGCATTTTTGTTAAGATGGCTGCCATCCCATAAACATTATTGGTCGAGTGTAATAGAAATTACCGACCTGTGTGAAATGGACATTGCTGAACAGAAGCTCATTTACCTGTCCCAGAGTGAGACATTCCCTGGCGAGCTAAAACTTTTAAGGTCCGGTAAAGTTATCAAGAGGAATAGACTGATCGCCAAGTATTCGCCGTTCATTGGACCAGCTGGCATCCTTCGCTCGACTGGGCGCATCAGCCGCTTGGTTGATTCCGATTTCGACAACAAGCATCCGATTATACTTGATGCACGTCATGCGATTGTTCGGTTATTGGTTAAACACTTGCACGTTAGGAATTTCCATCAAGGCTTGGATTACATGCGTGCGGTGGTTAATTTGAAATACGTTGTGTTAAATTTGCGATGGTTGCTGCGGAACATTGAAAATACTTGCGTTGCGTGCCGAAAACGCAAAGCGCAAACCGTAACTCGTATTATGGCTGATCTGCCCATTGAAAGGCTGGGTTACAAGCAACCTCCTTTCTCTAACACAGGTGTCGACTACTTTGGGCCGTTCCTAGTTCCAATCCGGAGAAGTACGGAAAAGAGGTGGGGTTTTTTTCTTCACCTGTCTCACCACTAGAGCGGTGCACATTGAAGTGGTCCCCTCGCTCGACACAAGCTCTTGTGTGATGGGCGTGGAGAGGTTTATTGCACGTCGCGGTACTCCGACTACCATCATGTCCGACAACGGTACGAACTTTTTTGGTGCTCAGAAAGAGCTCCTAGCTTGCGTTGAAAGTTGGAACAAGCTCGCGCCCGCTGTTTTTGTCCAGAAAGGGATCAGCTGGAAATTCAGTCCACCCAGCGCACCGCACCATGGTGGCTCCTGGTAGCGATTAGTTCGGAGTGTCAAGCGTGTATTGTATGACATCTTAGGCAACAGAAGAGTAACTGAGGAGGTTCTAAGAACCACGCTGTGCCTTGTTGAGCAATCACTCAACGCCAGACCGATAACAGCCGTTAGTTCCGATCTGCTAGATCTAGAGGCGTTGAACCCGAATCATTTTATCCTTGGTCAATACGCAGCGAGTTTTCCGTCGCTAAGTTTCGAAGAAAGCTTCGACCATAAGAAGCGGTTCGCCAGATCGCAATCATACGCTAACGCAATATGGACACGGTGGATGCGGGAATACGTTCCTTCCCTCAATAGGAGGGCAAAGTGGCACAACCAGTCAGACGTTAAGTTGAAAACCGGCGACTTGATTTGGGTCATAGAGCCTGACACTCCACGTGGACATTATCCACTCGCACCTATCCTAAGACTGCACTATGGCAAGGACGGATGCGCGAGATCCGCCGACATAAAGACCGTTACGAGCGAATTGACCCGCTCGACCGTAAAGCTCGCTCCCGTTCTTCCTTGTTTAGGGGTGGAGGATGTTGCAGCGCAAATGTAAGCGAGAGTATAAATGCATGAGAGTATAAATGCGAGAGTATAAATGCATAAAATTGAGCCAAAATGTAACAACCATAAGCACAGTTGGCCGAGTGGCCTAAGCTAACGTACCGACAGTTGACGTAGGTTCGAGTCCCACACCTGCCCATGTATTAATATACTAAAAAAAGGGGGTTATATCCTATTTTTTCTGTTTTTTATTCTAATTCGCTAAAAAAAAGAGCAATTTGTCTCAAGGACATTACCGACCGGTTCTTGTGGCTAGCTTGCGCCAATTTGTTATTGAAGCTGATTATTGGTGAGTTTATGAACTCGTTACAAAGCAAATTTTAGGATGAATTTATCAATACTGCCGTTGAATTTTGTATTACCGAGAATACAAATTTATTGTTGTTTTTTCGGTTAAATTCATCCTACGGAGATTAGCGAGCACAGCATCTTTGAAAAAATTTCTGTCAAGTCATCTTTTTTGCTTACAAGCTTATGCACTACCTTACCCCAGACAGTTTTTTCAGCTTGACATATAAACTTGACGTAAAATTTGAGCTTAAAAGATAAATTTGAAGTAAAATTAGAAGTTGAAAGATGAAAAAATTGGCGTTTGAGCACAAATTAGATGAGGCTTTGATTTGGAGGATTTAATATTTTGTTATTTTTAACTGCCAGTGATTTAAAGTTTCCCTGCTAATAAAACGAACTCCAACTTCCAATTGATAAAAAAAACTCTAATGAGTATAATGTAAACAACTTAAACGACTTATCATACCAGCCCCACGCCCCCCCCCCCAAAGGGAGGGATACAAAAACGCGTAGAACAATTAAGATCATTCAGGTTTGCATTCTTGATGTTCGCCAACTTATCTCTGGCTCGTCCAATTTATCTCAGTTGTTCAAAATAGTAGTCATTATTGTTGATTATCATCTTCAGGTCACAGATTCTGTTGATACAAACAACAACAACAACAACAACAACAACAACAATGGCAATGACAACAATGGTAATGACAACAATGCCGGGCGTAAGAAGGTCACTTTGCGAGGTGCCCTGGAGCAGTTCTTGGCTGACGACGACTACTGGCGAAGTGGCGGCGGACCCCAGACAGACATAGGACACAACTGGCTAGGAGTTGTCACTATTCTCTGCTTTGCCATCATCATACTAGACGGAGTGATTTATCTGTTTTTTAATTATTAACACGTTTGTTTATTGGACATTCTAATTTTTTTTAATTTTAACTCCAACCAAGCTAAAAAGCTAAAACTCAATCCAAATAATTGTCCGAAGTTTTGCAGTTGCCTATTTGTATCGGTGTTGATTTTTTTCTCTGAAAAGTTGTCAGATCATTCTTGAATCAGTTTTTTTTTGGTTGAAGAAATGGCCTTGAAGTTGTTAAGAAATAGATGTCTTATTTTTCTTGCTCTTTTGACAGTTCAAGTGCATTTTTGAAAGTTCGAATGCAACATCATTGCCAATTTACGGTCTGAAGGTCCAGAACGCTTTCAGAAATTTGAAAACATGTTAAAAACCATCCGAATCGTAGCCCAACATATCAGTTCGCTTTTGTTAAAAGCAGAGTTAAAGGTTTGCGCCTGCAAATGCTTATACTGGTTCCAACATTTAAAAGGATTAATGATACTACAAATTGCACTAATGCATCAAAATTTTAAGACAATGTTTTTTTTTGTGATTAAGTCAGTGTCTTTACTCGGTTCTTAGCCTTTTTTGCCGTGTAAAACCATTTTATTGATTTTTTGACGGTAACGACGCGTAACCGTCGTAACCGAGAAAAAAAGTTTCTGATAAAAGGTAAAAATAAAATCAGATAGAGTTTTGCCCCAGCCTGATGTTAACGGATTTACATCAGTTGATTGATTAATTGATCAATGTTTTTTCCTAAATTGATAAAGAACGGTCTGATTTAAACAATCGATTATTTTTTTTTGATAATTTTTACGTCAAAAAAACGAGCTTCATTTATTGACAGCTTGGAAAAAAACAAGAAAGAACAAGAATAATAAAATTGTAAATTTTGTCGTTAACCTCTCAAAAAATCCAGAAATATTAATAGTAATCTATTATATTAAAAGTTATTAGGACTATAATCCACTTTTATTGGATGATAATCAATTATATTTATATTCTTCAAGCTGACTAAAAACAAAGTTGATCTCGATGTTGAGAACCCTTTATCAGATTTTTTTAATTCAAATCAAGACTGAAAAACAATCAATATGGTACCCCCATGCGATATTTTTTGAACCGGTGCGTACCTAGAGAGCCGCATTACCGAATAGCTGAAAAACAACCAAAAGTGTCTTGCTAATGATTTTAGCAACAAAACAAAGTTCGCCACAAAATTTGATGCTTAACTTTATTCGAACGGTTAAATTAACTGTTTTGGAACTTAACTAACAAAAAAATCGTTTTTATGCAATTGTTTTTATGAAGTTAGATAGCAAAAAAATGCGACTACTTTGATAGGCCCTATGGTTTTTGGCTATCTGGGAATAATTTTTTTTTCGGCTATCCAGGAACAAATTTTTTTTGGCTTTCCAATAACAAATTATCCGGAGACAATTTTTTTTGGCTATCCAGTGAATGCTTAAAAGAGAGCAATATTGAATAATTGTCTTGGGGAGCAGGGGAGCAGGGGGGCAGACGAGGGGAGCAGGCGCTGAAAAACGGTCAAAACTTCATTTTTTCCTAATTTTTTCCAAACTTTTGCCTCTGTCACAAAAGGTTCGCCAAAAACAGGTGTTTTACAGCGTTTCTGACCAGCACATGTTTAGTCGGTCCAAAAATGGTCAATATAAATTTCGATTTTTTTAATCAATCTCCAATTAAACATCCTCCTTTCCAAAGACGTTTAGGGAGGAGAATATTAACATGCATCTGAGATCGAATTTTTAGCCAATCATAATAGAGCATATTACACTCAGCGCTCAGCAAAATTATTTTAATTTGAACACTGTGGTGGATGAGTTTAACTTCGTATATTTGGCGAGGGGATGTTAACTTGATAAGGAATCTTTTTGCCCATCTTATAATTTTTGTATTTTGGGGGTCTATAATTTGCTTGGGGTGGGAGCCTTTTTGAAATGGTATATGATATAAGAAATTATTATTTTCACCAATAAGTTTTGGCGTGGTGCGAATCGAACTTTTTTAGCTATTGGGGATCCAGACAGTGAACTTAATAGGTAATTATGAGATACTGTGAAATAAACAAAGCAGGCGCAAGGCACCCAATTAGAAGAAAACTGTTAGCCGAATATTGAATCACTACTAATAACGGCAGTTAGTTTTATATTCGTTTGACTTGTGGGCGAGCCAGGAGTGAAATAATCGTTTAACGTCTAATTCATTGATTTTCCCGCCAAAATGCCTCAATTTTGTTAGTTTTGCTCCTTATTAAGTTCACTGTCTAGATGAGACCCGTCCCCTTTGTCATTCACTAACTTCTCTCAAATCTTAAGTTAACATCAAATTGAGTTGATTTTCAGATTCAGTAATTACCCAAACTAATTTGTCTAATCGCGAGGTTAAGATTCATGCAATCATGACGAGGAGCAAGAAGCATTTTGTTGGTTATAAATTTGAATCAGTCCTTTTCAGATCTGGACACTTGCCATCTTCATTCTGAATTGTGACCTATTGAATGATGGAGTGATCCGTTTCCTGGAGGACAGTCTCGGGATGCCCTATCTACTAACTGCCACCAATGGCATGTCCATCATTGTCTGTTTAGTCACGTTCGGCTATCTGCCCTGTGCTGCAGTGACCACGTGGTACATGTTCAACAAAACATTCAGAGTGGTAAGACATTTTCAAAGTAATTTCATAGGGTTCTTACTAAAAATAAATAAAGCTTGGGGGGGGGGGTCTTTTCTGTCATACGGCCTTAAACCGTTCGTTTTGATATTTGAAAAAACCGATGATAACGCTTAAATCTATTAGTTGGAATTATTTATTTCTAACGAAAAAAAAATTTAACTTTGAATAAAAAAGAGACACTCAATCAACAATTTGGTTAACTTTGAGCTGTATAACAGAAAATAACGAAGTTTGATTTTAAACATTACACTTTAACGAATGGTTTACAAGCTAAAAAAAAAGTGTTTCTTTTTTCACCGTTATTCAATCAGAGTAGTTCGGTAATTGAAGACAAAATCCCAGTCGAAATAGATGCCGTATATTAGACTAAGAGTTTGTACGGATAATACTTTATATACACTCAAACTTTCAAACCTATTGTATTTCAAAAACTTGTTTTTTGCTCATTTTTTCTTTTATCAGAAGGCTTAAACTCAAACTGAATTTTCAAAAGTTTCAATTTATCTTTTGATTGAAATTTTGGCTGAACAATTTTTTGTTCAAATCAACTCCCTGTGAACTTTCTTTTTTCTTGTTTTCTTTTCAGTCTGTGATTGTGGGCGTGGCTGTGACGTCATTGAATCTTATCTTCTGTTTCATCTGCTCGGGACAGCTGGACGATGTTAGATTCATTAATTGAAATTCTAACTATAACTAAGTATTTATTTTGGTACAAGTGTGATAAAGGAACCCAAGGAATAACGGTTCCCTGATGTTAAAAGATTAACACAAAATTGTTCAATTTAGTGCTTTCGATGACCTCAATTAAAATATGGAATTTATTTGCGCGAAGGAGGCAGGTTAGTTACGTTTGAGAAAAAGATTTACAACGACCAACCGGTGCATTTTGATTAGTTAATTGCTGCATTGGTCTAATATTAATGGGACCCGTCTCTCACATTTGCATTTTACCGAGAGATCTCTATCACACTTGTACCTTTTTTTGCGTGCTAAAGAGCGAGGTGTCTTTTTGAGATTTTCTTCTCTTTGTCAATTAAGTAATTCGCCAAATTATGAAAAAAAGCCTGAAAAACTGTGGATGGTATCATCAAAAAAAACAATGGCTAGCTTTGTGAAAAAAATTGCAGCAACCACTATACGAAATGGAAGTGTTTGAGGCATGTTGTGAATTATTTTCAAAGTTTTTTGAAAGTTTTGTCGACATTTTAATGTTCACTCCCAGAACATTATAAAGACCCTATTTTGACAAAATTTCTGCGCTGCAGGCAAACTTTAGAGAAAAAAAACAGGTCAAAAATGCAGTTTTTGGGCGCTTTTGGAAAAATTGCCGTACAATCGGGTTTTTTCGGCGCGCGCTCTGCTTCAAAATTACTATTTATTGGCGCCTTTAAGAACACTTAAGGGCTGGTCGGCCAAAATTGAATTTCATAAAATAATACCCATAAATAGGCTTCGGTTGATGAGCGGATCATATCCCTGAAAAGTGGTGTCGGAGCCCCCCCCCCCCCCCAAAAAAAAAGTTCGCCCTTGAAGCCAAGCACTGTTACTAAGTCAGAGAACTGAATTAGATATACATTAACCTCACATTTTGTAATTTAATCACGAAACTCCGCAGAATTAAGAAAATGGTTTGAGCTCAAAAATACTAAGAACGATGGAATCTAAAAATGGAATCGAACGAACAATGATTTAAAACAACGCGCAAAATAACGCGAATTGAGTGAGAAATCATGTTAAGGCTACTTCAGTCTTGTGTCGAGAACCATGTTGGCTTACTAAATTATCTTGAAATTGTAGAAATCATGATTTATCCTTTTGCGCTCATTGCATAAATTTAGTCAGTTATAACTATATGATGTAACTAAGCTCTAATGGTACGCTTCTAAGTTATTTGGGTCAACCGGTTAAAGAAACTAACGTTTAAACGTTCTAAAAGATTTCATCATTTATCATCTTCAAACCATTTGTCATTAATTTTTTGTCATTATTTTTTTTGTAATTTGTGGCCATCTTTTGTGATGCACTAACTGGCCATCTTTACTCAGCTGGCCATTGTTTGCGATGCAAACTTAATAGTTTTTTTATCGATTGTCCATTCTTCAAAAATTAATGCGAACCCCATACACAAAAATAATTATCATACAAATCTCAGCACGAAAAATGCTTTGCATGAAAGTGTAATTCCATGCATGGTGTCTAAGGGGAAATGTGTATCATTCATGCAATTTCCAGTTGTAAAACAAAAAATGATAGCAAAACAAATTTAAAGTAAGAACTAAAGTTTTGTGAAATTTATCAAATATGCAAATAATTTATCAGCGTCGAACTCAGATGTTTAATTGATCTGTAATCCGTTACAACAATCCAATTAAAATTTGAAAGACAATAAAATAAATTGTACCCACTTTAAAAAAAGTGAGGAAAAAAAAGCCAGGGGTTTTCTTTTCAGACCAATTTTACAACCGTTGACTGCTTATGAGCATCGATCCTGAAATCTTCAGATTGCCAAGCGAGTACGCTTGTCAGCCTAACTTGGGTGTGCTCAATTATAGTTAAAAAATTCAATGCGCAAATTACTAAATTATCCTGCACTCATATGTTCCAAACTGAATTGCGGCAAACTAAATGGTCATTTTAGATCGGATCAAACCTTAGCTTTTATTAATCGATATTGATAGTATAAATTGGTAATTTGTCAAGCTTCTATTAAAATTATTTGAGACCAGCAAAGGGACCAGTCTAAAATTTTTGAGACTAGCTAAGGGGCCGTCGGAACAATCTGGGTTTTACGCTAATAAAGGTGCAGTCTTGTTATTCATTATATTTTGTGCATGAAATGTCTGAAAAGAGATACTTTTGAGGACATTGCGGCGGATTCGAGCGCAAAAGTGTCGAATTTTGGCCATAAACAGGTTAAGTTTTCTAGGATTTCTATTGCGATGCGAGAGATGGAAGTAATTTTAGTAACGCACAGTTTTTTTATTCCTTTTATAATTGCTGAGAATTATAATTGCTTTGAGAATGTTTTCCAAATAATTTTTGCTTTCTGTATGATTTTTTATTAAGTGTTTAGAAGTTTTTTTCCAAAACTGAAATGGTAACATAACTGATTACTAACTGTTTTAGTTGAATGAACGTACATTTTTCAGGTATGGAAAATTATACAATCACTCAACTAAAACAGTTAGTATTCAATTATATTGTCTTTTCAGTGTTGCTTTTGATCAAATTTTGAAAAAAAAAACTTACAATCACTTAAAAATTTATTATAATTCTGCCAAAAAGCAACAACTGTTCCAAAAAATATAATCAAAAACAATTATTCTCACTTTTTTGTGATAAAAAATTAATATAATTGATTATAATCAATTAAAGTTGGCTTGAATCGATAATGATTGTAAAAGCCCGGAATTGAAAAAGTTGAGTGTTACTTATTATTACTTCTTTCATTCTCATCGCAATAAAAAGCCTAGAAAACGCAACCCGTTTATGGCCAAAACCCGACAAATTCGGGTTTATTATATAGTTTTCATATATTTTTTCTGAGTAATATGGAAGTGCATGATAATATTTTGTCATATATGGAAAATATAAGAATAGAATTTTTGGTCAACCCTGAAGATCCGATCTCATCAGATTCCGTAGTGTTCAAGAGACACTTCTGAAATTTATAACAGTTGTTGTTTGTAATTTCAGATTTTGCATTCAGAAGTAAGTTGAGTCAAATGGTCAACCAAGCCTTGTAGTTTTAGAACCTAGCTTCAATTAGCCTGTAGCTGAATTATGTCGTCTATCGTACAAATTTGTTCATAACACTGATTAAAATTGATCATACAATCGTTAAAGCATATTTCAATCACTCAGATTACCTTAATGAAGAAATATTGAACACTAAATTAAAAACACTAATTACAAAAATCCGGGTTATAGATAGTTGGTTTTTGAGAACCCCGGCATGCCAGAAACTTAAAGAGCCCAGCAGCCATCCTGAAACCCTTTCAGAAAGAAATGTATTTTTGAGAAACTTTGAAATGCGTTTTCAAACTACAGTTCTTATAATAGCTAATCAACGGATAAGCTGAAGTGTAGATTTATTTTCAACAGAAGGTGTGAATCTTAGGCGAATGAGAGGGTCCAAAATGGCCTACAAGCCTCGTTTGAGAAGTTTTCCGTGGAAGGTGTGGGCGGCTCCGATGATGACCTCTTGTGGAATTTCGTGCAACTCAAGGTATCCCTTCTCTTATTTTGTCTAAATACTTTGAAATACCCTTGTTACCAGCCTATTTTCTTATAATCCATAGATTATGTATAGTGGCTATAATTTTATTAATTTACTTTTTAATTATGATTTTGGGAGTTGGAACAAAATTGTATATAAATTTGAGCTCGAATAAATTGTAACTATTCCTAAAGCAAATCAACCAGAGCTAAAGACCAGATATAAATTTAAAAATTTTGAAATGAAAGAGGATTTTTGACGTGATGATGATCTCTGGTTCAAAAAAATTTTTTCATACAAACTTTTAAATGAAAATACCATTCAAAATTTGTATTCAGCAAAAAATTTGAAAAATTCACTCTGTTTAAAGCAACAATGGCGTGAGATATTTGCTTCTCAAACTAATTATCTTTTCTTCTTAGATTATAAATTATTTTCTCTTCGCCCAGCAAAAATTTAGTATTTCTCTGATAGCTAATGAGGTCATATTACCTTAAAAACAATTCAAGCAAAGTTGTGAAATAGTATAAAATTCACGTTAGATTGTAGCTCCGGTCAGCAAAACTACAATGTTCAACAGGAATTTTTTTTTGGGAAATTGTTTTTTGTTTCGACTATTTCGGATACCAGAAATGTTAAAGCACACAAGCCCAGTCTTTCTAACCCCTTTTTAATTGTGCTTGCAGTGGGACTGTTGCGGGGTGGACTCCTACTCGGACTGGAGAAGTTCCAACTGGCTCCGCAACACCAACACCCGCGTCATCACTCTCACCTACAACACCACACGGGTAGGAAACATACAACTCCAGTTTCCAGCTTCCAGTTAATTCTTTCCTCGTTTTGATATCTTGCAATAAATAATAAATTCACTTTTTGTTGATCTTTTTTCAACGTTCTTTTTAACTGTTTTTTTTATTTATTTACAACAATTAAAAATTTTCCAGGTTTCTCTTTGGGGGCCAGTAAATCTATGAACCTCATTGAACTTTTTGTTTGTGCGCGTAATAAAGATAAGAATTCAGCATTTGAAAAACCAGAATCAAATCGACAAAAATAAGTTCGAAAGTGCGCCAAATCTTTCAGCGAGATACTACTCTCGAAAAAATGTCTTCCCGCGATATACTGTGTACTTTTACAAATATTTAGTGCTTAGTTTGTTTATTGTTTTTGAAATGCGTTGCTATTACCACTAAGAAAGAAAGAAAGAAATTAAGTAAGGAAGTAAGTAAGTAAGTAAGTAAGTAAGTAAGAAAGTAAGTAAGTAAGTAAGTAAGTAAGTAAGTAAGTAAGTAAGTAAGTAAGAAAGAAAGAAAGAAAGAAAGAAAGAAAGAAAGAAAGAAGGAAAGAAAGAAAGAAAGAAAGAAAGAAAGAAAGAAAGAAAGAAGGAGAGAAAGAAAGGAAGAAAGAAAGAAAGAAAGAAAGAAAGAAAGAAAAAACGTTTTTCTCCGATCAATCATAACATATATTGAGCAATTCATTGCTGGTAGTCAATAGAAATGAGACTCACTAAGTAGAAATATTCGCACAAACTAAAACATCAAGGACTAATAGATCAAGTTTTTCATGTTCCTTCGTTTCCATAAAGGAACCTGCAAAAACTAACATGCAGTTAAACCACAAACGCAATTCAAAAATGTTCAGGATTAAAAATCATTTATTTAACGACTTATGATTAAATAACGGAACATTTGTTGCGGGGGATTTTTTTTACTCCTGACTTTTAACTAGGAATTCTCTCCAGACTTTTAAATAGGAATTTTTGGATGCTAATTTTTAACACACTCCAAAAACAAAACGAAAAAACAGTGCCCAAAGTAAAAATTAAAACTTATCTGCTGTTTTAAAAATTAAAACTTTTCTGCTGTTTTAATTTTTGTTGAAATTGAATTCTGGAAAAAAATGAATTCTGCAGTACTTTAATCACCAAAAATCAAAATGGGATATTTAACGCGCAATAGATTTTATCCTGTTAATATATAAGTGGCAAATGAAAAGATTTCAAACTGAACTGAAACAAGCAAATACTAATTGTAATACGTCATAAAACTATCGTTTCTTACGTAAGTTGTAGAAAGATAAAATAAGGACAAGAAAGTTTAAAAATAGTCAAAAAAATTTCATTTCTTTCTAAAAATATTTTATTATTCCAGACTTCGCCCTGATACAAGCAATTTCGTTGATGATTACAAACAAATAGATTTTACAAAATTAACGATTCACAAAGTGCTCTTTTTAAAAAAAAATTTCATAAGAAAAAAATATCATTAATTAAACTTAAAATGAAGTAATTTTGAAACCTAAGTGGCCAATGAAAATAATTCAAACTCCACTAAGCAAGCAATAGCGTGTAGGAAAGTGAAAAAAGTAAAAGAAACATTTTCCTAAATAATCAAAAGGTTTTTTTTTCGAAAAGTTTGAAAAAACTTTTAATCACAATTTTTTGATCAAAATTAGAGGGCAATTGGAACAATCGGGTTTTGCCTTGATACGAGCAGTTTTGATAATCATTACATTTAAACTAGGTTTCAGAAAAAATTGCAATTTACAACAATCACTAACTTTGCGTAAAATATTTTTTGGGAAAAAATCCGTTTATCGCAGTTAAAAATTAAAATTCACCAAAAACTCTAAGTAAAACGAAAATTCATCTGCTGTGAAATCTGGAAAAAATTGAATTCTGGAGTTCGTTAATGACCATAACTCTAAGGGGAAATTTAATGCGCAAAATATTTTGTCCTATTGAATTGTAAGTGGCCAATGAACACTTTCAAACTGAACTGAGACAAGCAATTACTAATTGTAATTTGTCATAACAATATTTTTCCTTACTTACGCTGTAGGAAGATAAAATACAAACACGAAAGTTTATTAAATAGTAAAAAAAATTCGTTTGTTTCCAAGAATCTTTTAACATACCAAAATTTGCCCGGATACGAGCCGTTTCGTTGTTGATTACAATTCTAATAAGTTTCACAAAAATTGCGACTCGAGAAGTTCTTTCATTTTTGTAAAATTTGTATGGAAAAAAAATTAAATATAAATCACAGACCTATTAAAGCCTTAAATGCAAATAAAATTAATCCAAATTGAAATAGAGCAAAAAAATTTAAAACCAATTTTTTTTTTCATCTTTTCAAATTTTATCAATTTTTGGATACTTTTTGGATACAATAAAAGCTGCAATGGAAGAGTTCATGCAACGTTGTTCTGAAAAATTTGTTTTACACATTGTGTTTTATACGGCAATGCATGCTTCCAAAATATTGCATTAACTTAAAAATAACGTTTTGATTGTTAAACATCAAAAAATTTTCAGTTTTTATAAAAACAAGAAGTTTTATAGGCTTTTCTGCTTTTGGTTTCTCTGTGATAATCAATACAATGACTTTGCCAGTTTTGAAGAAATTTGGAAAAAGTCAACGTTTCTTTGACAGGAGCAAAAAGACATACACAACTGATCTGATCAAATAACATGATAATGACCAAACTGTTTATTGATTTTCTGTTTTTAATGAAAATTTAGATTTCTTTTTCCTCTGAAAATAAGTGTAACTAATCTGAATTGACCATTATGGTCCAAAATTCAAAGAAAAAACAGAGCGAGCAGTTACTTGTCGTATGAGAGAAAACCGATGGGGGTGTAGCGATTAGTATTTGTGCCCATTAGCATGGGTTTATTGATTTAATTGGGTGCGCATTCAAGCGAAAAGCAAATTAGACAACTTTTTCAAAAAATTTCGAAAACTACTTGTTTTGTGATCAAAAATAAAAGTTCATGTCACCTAACTAATAGAGTGCACGCTGATAAAAATTGAAATTTTGAGTAAACAAAATTTGAAACAGCGAGTCGTACTTTTAATCGACATAATCATAATGCTAATCGACACACATGCTAATAGGCCTGTCTCTAAGATCTGCTTATTAATGCCTCCTTTAAAAATAGGGGAGATTGTTAAGTAGACGAAATCTGCGAACTTTCGACCAAATATACTGCAGCAAAATAAGATTTTTCAATTAAAATTTTTTGGTGCTAATGTACTGTTTTTTCTTAAAGGATGTGAGTTTCGGATCGTTTCGTCCCACATTTAGTTAAATTTTGAAAAAAAAATATTTAAAAAAGAAGATTTGTTCTTTATACCTACATACATCGTAGCATTACGCATTTAGCCACAATAACATGAAAAACAACTATTATTAATACACACTTTGAAAAATGGGGAAAAGTGAAAAGCGTCGAAGCTTCTTCACTAAATACCATAGGGAGGTGGGAGAATGTTCAGTAGATATCAGAAAAAAAACGCGAAAATGTTTCTTTCTTTGCTGCTTGTAGCTTTGGCCCACAGCCTGCTGTAAAGATGCGGACGAGCCTGCAGATGTGGACTTCCTTGGTAGTTTTGGGGTCAGGGTGAACCCATACAGTCTCAGTGCATGCTATGACCCCATCTACAACTCAAACACTTATGTTAACACCCAGGTATATAAAATATCTCTCATCTTGTGCTTGTTTTATTGTATGAGAATGGGATGAATGAGTCCAATTTTAGTCAGATTGGTCTCCTTTCCTAGTTAGCACGGCCCAAATGCTGGAAATATTTGAAAATGGGTCAGAGGGGGGTGTGTTTTGATTATAGGCATTATGTGTTTTGATTATAGGTGTTTTGATTATGTATTTATTATGATTGTCATTATCACCAGAAGCAGATGGGGGGGCATCATTTTACCCCGTCTTCAAGGATTCGTTCGACCCCCTGACCACGAAAAGGGTCCCGTTTTGGTACAACTTCAAGACATCAATTTTTGGCAGGCAGACAGGGGCGGATCCAGGATTTTCTCGAGGGGAGCGAATTTTCAAACATTGAAATTGAAATGTTTGTCAACTTTTTTAGATCGACCAATAAATTGATTTTCCGAGCGCTACCAGAACACTATAAAAACCCTATTTTGACTGAGTTTTCCTCTCCGCAAGCAAACATATAAAAAGACAGGTCAAAAATGCCGTTTTGGGCACCTTTTGGAATTTTGTGACCAAAAAATTGAGTTTTTTTTTCGACCTGGGCTCTTGAAATTTAGTATATATTGGCGCCCAAAGCGCCTTGAGAAAAATTTTAGGGTTAGTCGCCTAAAATGGATGTCATTAAATAATGCCATAGAGGGGACACTTTGGTGGGCGAGGGGTCGACCCCTGAGGAGGGAGCGTGCCCAAAAACTATAGTTTTTATAGTAATTTGGGAGAGCTCCGAAAATCAATTTGGTGACCTAAAAAATGTTAGACAGAAATTATAGAAAAAGTGACCCCCCCCCCTCCTCGATTAAATCCTAGACCTGCCACAGTTTATTAGTATACTAATGAAAACACTACTTACCAATATTTCATTAATACATCACGGTCTTTAACAAGATCAGGTCAATTTGTTCAAAAAAAACTTTTAAGTAGCTGCTACTACTTGGATGACTTCTGAGCAAAAAAAAACAAACCATTGTCTTCAATGGGGTGTCACGACATCAATTGTAGGATAACAAAAAATTATCTGCTTTCATCACCCACACATGCAGGGGCGGATGCCCCCCCCCCCTCAGGGATTCGGCCCTCTGCCGACCCAAAGGGTCACCCTTTGTACTATTTTGGGATATCCATTTTGGGCTGGTGCCAATATATACTAACTTTTAGGGCGGGGGGGGGGGGGGTGAGTGCGCGCCGAAAAAACGCGATTTTTTGATGAAAATCTTCCAAAAAGTTCCTAAAAACGCTTTTTTTAACTGATTTATTTGCCTGCGGCGCAGAAAGTTTGGCCAAAAAAAAGGTCTTTTAGTGATTTGGGAGAGCTCGGAAAATCATTTTGGTCAACCTAAAAAAAGGACGACAAAATTTTTGAAAATTTTTGAAAATTAATTCCCCCACCCCCCCTCCCCCCTCGAGAAAACCCTAGATCCACCCACTGCACACATGGACAATAATAAATTAATCGAAGCCTCGAAAACTGTTCTGATACATCAAGAGAACATTTTGTTTGTGGAAGCTGCTTTAAGTCGTTTTCATTTCAGGGCTGTGAGTCTTCTGTCCAGGGATTCATCAGATACTGGGCGGGAACAATGGTCGCATTATATTTCCTTCAGTTCCTATTCCTCGTGAGTCTAATTTTTTGCAATTTTTTTTGATTTTTTTGCAACTTCTTGCATTTTTTTTTTCAATTTTTTGGTCGAATTTACAAGATTTTTTTTGTTCATTTTCAGCGTTGGCATCAAAAAATTTTTTGCCAAATTTCAATTAATTTTAGAATTTGACTGAACATTTCAATTAATTTTTTTAAATTGCTTCAGTAATTGCTAAAAGTAATTTGTTCAATTATGTTTTGTTTAGCTAATCTCGTTGATATTTGTGGTATTGATAAAACTCAAAGGAGATAAATTACAGTCCAAAGTGTTACCCAATTTGGTCTTTATGGAGAAAACAAGAACGCAAAGAGTCGAACCCAAGGACAGACCAGCGTCTCATGATCCGGAAACAGACCAGAGCTTCATTGCCGGCAGTCGAAACACTACTCTTATTTCGAACCAATCACGATCCGTCATCGTTGAAAGCGGCCGGAACACCAGGGCAAATAAAAACTCAAATTGGATGAACCATTTATAACAAAAAAAACCTACTGAAACTTTGAGAGCCCAAATATTTTTGATTGTTTAATTTTTAGTATAGCATTTTAAATTTAATAGAATCATCTTCAAAAATCAACAGACAAAAACCGAATAGCAGATTTCGGTTTCTCTTGTGGAACCAGATCTAAACTACATTTTATTATTGATTATAAATTAGATATTTTATCACTATAAAATATTTAATATTAACCAATCATGATCCAACTACCTCAGAACTTTCTAGCAGTACACTACCAGAAACTCCCACACTTGCTTCACAACATAGCATTTCAAATATTCCATCAGACTATCTAGATACAACTCCAACATCAGAGCAAATCAAAGAAAATCCTTTTAACCCCCAGACACCACCGAACGACCACCATATTGGACAACACACTCATATACTCAAGGTGAACCCAATTTAGTGAATGAACCAATAGATAATTCTTCTGATACAACATTATCATCCCTGCCAGAAACACTTTCACTTCCATCAACACCATCTATAAGTCAAATATCACCAACATTTTTCCCCTTAATTTCCCCACCAATCTTGACGCAAGAAAAATCATCGACAAATACCCCTCTACGGTTAGATTGGAACACTTTCGTAGCCCCTCCCCCATTATTCGGGCAACATCAAGAAAGTAGCCGACTCCACAATTGGGCACTAAATAGATTACAGTATAGACAAGATATTCACAAAGATATTCAAGAACACAAAATTCAAATACTTCAACAAAATAGTCTCCAATTAAAGTTTGAAATCACAGTCAGACTTAATAATATTGTTCAACACCCTTTTCCCCTAATCCCACCAAATATAACAGCTCAATCATTACCTCCCCCATATATAACAACTGAAGTCATGTATAAATACGACAGATATACAAAAAACACAATTGGATATATCACCTTTTATAACCCATACTCAGGATTATCAGACACATGTATATTTTAAAAATATTTACATTTCAACACCTCACTTTAAAAAAAAAAAAATTTTCCGAACAAAATACAAATCCATCTCCTCGCACAAGACCTCAGGATTTATTAGTAACACACTATGATTGTGAAAAAAACGAACAAAAAACGCTACACAAATATGCTATAAACCAAGTAACACAATGCGAATCAGAACCACAAGCTATAGAGAGCACAAACATAGTAGCAACATTATACTCAAAAGCCCGAGCAACAACACTTACAGGCTATAAATTTACAGCGACATTTTCCGAAAAGAAAGTACATTGTTCACAAGTTTCAAATGGAAATAAAAACCGACTTAATCACGAATCATTCTACCAAAGTAAAATAGAAAGACTTTTACATCTAAAACCCGACGATTGTAAAAACGAACTACTTAGATTAAACTTGACTAAAAATAAAAACTCAAACAGAAAAATAGTCAACTTTCAAGTCTTCACCGACTCTGTACATCAAGCAGAACTTGGAAGATATCAAGGACAAATTAAATTAGACGAAAGATACCCATACAACGGCGCACACGGACGACTAACTTATGATTTTCACGACAAACACTGGATACCACATATTGGATTAAATAATCCTTCAAACTGCAAAGCAGATACAAAAAACAAAGGGTACCAAGAATTAATGTTTTTTGACTGGAAAATACAACTCGAAAAAATACAACTCACACGAGATTTGAAAGATAACACTATAATTCATCAAGGAATCAGACTACCTTGCAAAAACGACCAATTTTTTTTGTGATCCTACAACAAGGACACAAGCAACAATTGTTTGGTTTCCCGAAGACACTTGTACAACATTTCAAGTAGCAAAAATCCACGCTAGAATAATTTAATTTCATGCAAAATATTTCATTGAGTCCATCCTATTTGAAAATGTCAACCCAAGTCAAAAAAACACCACAATATTAAATTCAGAAAACACGTTTTCAAATCTATCATGAAACAGAATTTGCATGTAAAGATAAAAATCCACTCCACAAAACACAATATTACAAAATACTTGTCGAATACGACGAAAGTTTCGATCTGACCACTGGAAAAATAAAATATAATCCCTATGCAACACATCAACCTATGAACGAAGGAACATCATACATCCCAGTAAATCTTCTTAAAAACGCAGGAAACTCTCGTGGAAAAGTAAAGCCACAAGACACTGAAAGCACACGATTACAAGAATTATCACAAATGAATAGTACATATTTTGGCGCAATACACTATGACATCCACTTAGATATGAAATTAGACTACACAATTAGTAGAATTTTTCAAGAAATGTCACTTTCCGAATTAGAAACACTACATCAACTATGTGAATTAGAAAGAACTCAGTTTCTACAATCACTCGCACTAGCAGTTCTAAAAATACCCTACGCAGGATTTTTATTATCCGGAAATATATCAAACTTCTTCGACTACGAAGGAAATATATTATGGTTTAATACTTGCACCAAAAAAGTATCACCATTATATGTTTTTGAAGATAAACGTTGTTACAAACGAATCCCGATATTCTATAACAATAAAGTTCCTTTTGTTGATACACTTTCAAGACGAACATATTTTTGGGATACCGCAGTCCCATGTGGATCAAAAAAACAGCCACAACGTCAAACAATTAAACCCCGACGAAGAAAAATACTACCTACTTACACCATACCCAACATTAATGCAACCATTGAAAAAGTTTTGGATGCACAAATCAAAGAATACAATACAAAACTATCTGCAAACCCGAACACATACGACGAATCAAACAATAATACAAATACATTACCTACATCACCACATTCACCAAATCTACATCATAACCATCCATTATCATTAGTTTCACGAAATCTTAGAAACTTAGCAATCACAAACCCTCCAAACTTAAGACCAAGTCACATACAAAGCCCCATTCAACATATAGTAACACAACACCCCCAAAATGACGACACATATAAACAACTCATTGAACAGCCCCATACCACTACTTTTCAATCTCAAAATAGTCATTTTTTCAGCCCACGATGAGCAGACAAATTGGATCACTCTATCGATCAAACTCCCACCCTGCCAACCTCCAAATCCAATCCCCATTATCCCACTTTTTGCTTTCCCGCCACCAGATTACCACAAACTAATACATCATCAGGCATGAATTCTGATACTAACTCAGACATCACAGTTTTTCAGACAATATCACAATTCAATAACTCCGATGTAGAAACTCCCAATGAATTCGCAGATTCCGAACCATCCCCTTCTACCTATATCAGACCAACTCTTCAACCTTCTCAAAACTCCCTTTTTGACCTATTCAACCTCAAAACCAATGTACATCTCCCTACACTCCTTCTCAAGTAACCCCAACCTACTCCCCGTTAGTTTATGAACGATCAATCAACAATTCCCCAGATAATATTCAAAATTCTGAAGAATTAGATAATTTTATAACACTCCATCAACAGTTACCATCTCCCCAAACTCTCACTATTTACCAACTATCATCAACAATAACATCATAAAATCCAGCAACACCTACACCAATTTTAGATTATACTCCTTCATTAGCTCAATCATCCACATCAACAGAAACAACCACTAGTACTAACCGAGCTTACAGAACCTTTAAACGTAAATTCCCAAATCACCCGTTCTCATCCAAACCGGGAACCGCCCGACAATACGTTAACCATCCAGACCACACCAATACTACAAATTATCTTCAAATAACCCTAAATTTATTTCCCCAATATACATTAAATCAATCCGACCCTAACCCTGAACCACATCTTTTTGTAGATGAACATGTGTTATTACCCACACTTCATTGGACCGCTTATTACAATTATACTAATCCCCTTGCGCTACCACTCCATAACACCACAAAAGATATTGAGAGAAATAAAAACGAATTGATTAGACTAACCACGTCATTAACATCCCGACAATTTACATACATAGGATTTTAAAAATTACTAAAAACATTCACTGCACCCCGAGCTAACGACTATTCAATTGAATATTATGATCCTAACATCATCAGATCTAATCAAGATCAATTTCTTGACGATGATCAATTTGCAAATCCACAATTAACAGAAAAATTTTTCATTAAAACATCCTACTTATTCACACTAAGCATACTAAATAAAAAGCATGACCACATTATTTCAGAAGCATTATCAGACATTCAAGCATACGAATCATTTCACAAAAAATTTCAAACATTTTCACCAAACTTTCATTTTCTTACACCAAAAGAACGTGATTTGCACTGTTCACACGACATCGTGTTGAGAACTACACAAACACACACCTACACTTATTATCGTTTTATCCAGAATCATTTTCATTTACACACACCATCACGACAACCTCACCACAGACTTCAATTCATAAATTCTAAATACACCTCACCGTTTTTCCTAAACTTCACAAATTGTATTAAAGATACTAACATTCAAGGCATCCTCCGAAATTATGACCCAATCACCCAGATGTATATATTCTGTCACCTCACCAAGACCTTCAACGAAGAAGAATCTCGACCCCTAGTAGCACCGTATGAATATATTCAACCTATAGAAATACCGGTTTTAGAATTCATCCACAACGCTAAATACAATCACAAAATTTACAATCTAAGTCAGAACACAACTCACGAATTTGCAGTAGGCACCGAAGAATTAAAAACCATAAAAGCACTTCAACTGCTTTGGCCACTGCTACAAACTAAAAACATCGTATGCATACTAGCAAAATTACTAACCACATCAGATGCTATTCACGATGTTTTCCCTAATGGCTTCTTTCCCGACAACTAAGGTAAATATGAATTTAATAATTTAAAACTAACTATTTCAAAATAAAACTAACCATTCTTTATAAATAATTTACATTTTTTTTAGTCTTCACACCACGATCACCTACAAACAAGAAAAAACAAATAAAAATACAAACTCTTTTAATCATAACAAAATCTATTAAACCTACAGCACTAAATAATGCAGTCAATTTCAATTTCAAATTAAGTAAATTAATCTATGGATTATTTCCCTAAACGCAGTAAAAAAAATACGATGAAAATCAATTTATAATTTCAGACCCCCACAAAGCAGTAAAATTCAAATTTAAAGTAATAAATTTATACAGAGAAGAAAGCAGTACTAAACTTCTGTATATCTTCTATTCACCCGTACAAGAATTCTATCTACAATCGCAAAGCTCGCCCACGAAGAATTGTTTAAAATAATTAATTCAAGTTTTAAAATTTCACTAACAAAAACTCAAACAAGCGATAACAAGTTTCCAACTTTCCTTTAACCCGGTTGGAATGGAATTATATAATAACCCAAACTAACCAACGAAGCTTACTAAAAACCATAAACCACAAACTAACAGCATGACTAAGAAAAGAAAACCTACGGAAAACCGGAGAAAACCAGCTTAAACCTGGATAAATTAGTCTTTTGAGAACTATTACCAAATCTAAATAATAAATAATAAAACACCAAGACAAACCCAAACCCAAAACAATTTGATTTTTGAGAAAATGACACAACCAAAGTAACCAAAAAAAACCAGAAATAATATAACATAAAACGATAGCACAAAACAGGACCCCTTAAAAAACCAGCATGAAATCATACTCCCACTCCTGGCCTAACCAACCAGAGAGGACGTCCTGAGCATGCTCTATAGCCGGCCTAACCCACCGTGCTACATCCACGCTTTGTGACCACACTATTTTTTTGACAAGAGGTACTCAAGGGTGAGTAACTCTTAAAAATAACTGAACTAAAACCAAAACGCTTTTGCGAAAACAATTAAACAAAATCATAACTAAAAAACTGAATTAACAAAACTTTATAAAATGTAAATCATAATATGCAGTATATAGATCATACATAACCACAAAGACGAACATCCAAAGACTAGACGACCCCATCACACTCAACCTACAGAATGGCTAAACACAACCAACATGACGCCTACAATCACGACTCAAAAAGGATTTAGAGTACGACTCGACTTCGCAGAAAAGGACTTCATTGAATCAGAAAATGACCACCTCGATGTTCAAGTATACGTACAGATCCGAGTTACAAGGCATTCCCTCCAAACACAATCTTCACGCCATTCCCAGACGAGAGTGATACTCAATCAGTTCTCCACCAAAGCAGAATAAGCAATCATAGCAAACCATCTTGAAATCAGATTGATTTCACCGGCGGTCGCAGTCATCGTCGAACAAACAGCTAACAACTTCATGTCGACGATTCTATCTTCCTGGAGCCTTCTTCTCCCAGAACAGAATAAGAAAATGATGTTCGCCAAATACCAACGATCATCATCCATCCTCCAATTACAGAAAGAAGATAAAAATCAAAAATTCTGTAAACCCCGGATGGGTGGAACCAGATCTAAACTACATTTTATTATTGGTTATAAATTAGATATTTTATCACTATAAAATATTTAATATTAACCAATCATGATCCATCTAACTAACAACCCACTTATTTGTAAGTGCTGAAATTACTTGTAATTTCAGCACCAGAGAGATTTGAATTTAACTTAGAAATTAGTTGCCTCTCCAAGAGAACTTCAGCAGCCGCAATAAACCAGTATACCCTAGATCTTTTGAGCCTAGCAGAGACTAGTTAAACACCCTGAGACTAGTAAGTATAAGAGTAAGATTAGGATCGGTATTAGACTAAGAAGTTGCACGAATCTATCCGGCCGAAAATAAGATAGCGTGACGAGCAGACGGTGTACCCTATCCGAAATTGCTCTATGAGTTAACCACATCGGTCCTAACTTATCTGGTGCGACCATAAGTCTCGAATAAGACCTTAATAGCTTAGAACTAACCAAAAATAGATTAGAAATTAGACGAAACATTTTCAAAATGTTATACGATAATAATTTAATTGAAATGTCTCTACGACTCAATAGATCAGAGCCGATATTCCGAACGATAATAGAACTACCCGGAATTGGAAGAAGACCCCGGACAAGAGACGACATACGACAAAGTAGAAACTAACCATTTAGTTTTATGATTGTACGGCAAAAGCCAACACAAACTTTTGTATTTAGAATCTTATTAGCAATGAATTTAGATTTTCATTTGCAAACATAAAATTTTGAATTAAACCTTCATGATCATTTCTAAGTTTTTTGGCACGCTTATAAAGTCTTACTAATACTTTTTGCTGTTAGTGTCCAAAACATAAAGATTCATTTCTGCTTTCTTGCTTGGCGATTGAAAAAAAATAGATTGAACTAAATGTTTAGATTATCTACAATATAAAACAAAATATTATTTCAAGATCCTCAGAATATGGAGATGAAAGGCGAAATGTCAATAAAAATAAGGAGCTGAAGTTGAGCTTCAAACCACAAAAGCGTAAAAATTATTGCTCCAAACCCCAAAATTTTACAATACTAAAAAAAGAACGGTGAAAATCTCATTTCGATATTTCCCGGAAGCTGTTCCATAGATAGACGAGATAAAATTAATACCAAACAGCTCAAAAATTAAAGTTCATAATCTTTTTAAAATTTTATAACAAACAGATGAATATCTTTTTTTGTCATTTTAGTGAAGTGCTGTTCACTAAGTTTTTTGACTAGCGAAAAAAAGTTTGCTTTTTTGGTACTTTTTTGGACTTCAGAGCAGCCATATTTGACTGATAAACCCTAAAAACAACTTATAATTAGCTATCGGTGCATATATATTAGTATTGAGAAGAGCGCGCACAAAAAAAACTGTGCAATTTTCTAGTCAAAACCTACCAAAAAGGGTCGAAAAGAAACTGATTTCTAAAAAATTGTTTGCTTAATAAATATCAAAAATCTCAAATTTTACATAATTGGATTTCAATAAAAATTCAAACCCAAAATCTGAAAAAGCACAAAAAAAGAATGGAAGAATATAAAAGTACGAGTTTTTTTTTCATTGATTCCAGATGTACAAATCTAGAAGAATGAGCATTTTAGAAATCTTTTTAAACCATTAGTTGGAAGCAAAAAACGTAAGCTTAAAACATCTCCGATGACGTTGAAGAAAAAAAAATGTTTTATCAGAAAAAATCAAAAGTAAAATTAAATTATACTTTCAGAAAAATCTTTTAAAAAAATTCAAGGATAGGGGATGAGCGGTTTAACGTCGAAGAGCAAATCAATGTTGATCCAGCATTTTGAAGCAATGTTCAAAAGTTAAATTTAAATCAGTCATTTCAGAGTCACCTTTGGTCTTAAAATTAAACAAAACTGCTCGCATCAAGACGAAGCCCAGAATGTTCCGAACATCTTTCCAGGTTTTTTGAGTAGTGTTTCTTTAAAAAACGTTGATGAAACTTTCAAAAAATAGCACACCTCATTTCAGTAAGGAACGATGACTAAAGCGGATTAAATTTCCGCTCACGCGTTAATAGCAAAAACTATCGCAAAACCCTATCTCTGAAAGCGCAAAAAGCCAGCACTGTTCCGTTAATGCTTTAGTACCGTTACAATACCTCTTCATCGCATACCTTCCCCTGCCCTCACCTCCTGAATGATATCTTTCGAAAACAAATACAAAAAAAAATAATTATTTTTGTTATTTTAAAATTTTTTTTAGTCACGTCATAGAAGTCGGAACAGTTTTTCTGCGCTTATTGTATGTTTTTGTTTTTGTCGGTCAAGCAAAAGTCGGATGGACGATGCCAACCATGGACCATTATTGTTGCTTGCTTGAGGGTGAGGAATCATTACCCAGCCACGAAGAAAAAACCAAAAAAAATGTTGTTGTTCCATTCATTCCATAGATAGCTGAATAACTTGTATTTTGGACTTTCCACTCGTGGATAAATTGTCTGTATTCGCAAATTTTTCGTCAAAGGTAGATTATAAGGGAACTTAAACCTCGTACCGTAGCCGTTCTTTTTTCACTGCTCATCCAAATTGGCTGTTTTAATCTGTATTTATAGGGGCTCAAATTTCTTGTTGTGGAAAGAACAGCAAAAAAGTATCTGGCCCGAGGGCCGGGAAACCTTCAGTTTTTCGGGAAACCTTTGGGAAATTTTTGACGAGAGGCTAATTTTTAGAAAATTTCGTCGACATTTTTTTTCAGGTCAGCCAATTTGGGTTCTTCGAGTTGAGAGGAAACAGTAGATGCCATATTTCGCTACTTTTTAAATCCCCAGCCAATTTTTTTTGAAAATAATAAAATTTCTGAAAAAAAACTGACCAAAAAGTTACTTTTTTTGGCGCTTCCTCTCCTCAAATTCAGTGTACTATGGTGCCAAAAATTATTTAGCAAAATTTTAGGTTTATCTCAGCCAAAAAATTCAGATGTAAAGGTTTCTCAAATATTTGCAAATTTTGGCAACCCAAATTGAGATGTTTGCCTAGTCATGACTGTTTTCTGCAACAAAAACAGAATCCAATAGGAAAATTTTTAACAGCGAGATTCTGCAATTTCAATGTAAACTCAATGCTACAAAAAATTCAATCGATCACTCAAAGTTAATCCAATTACATAGTTATAACTTTATTCTCAGTTATACAGTCATGTTCGCTTTTGCATGAACATTGGCTCAATTACTGTTTCTACAGCATCAAGTATGACTCTAATGTGTCCATCATCATGTCCCGCATGTTTGCCATCATGACCATCATCTCCTGCATGGACAAATTAGAGCCACTCTTCTGTCCCTGTTTGAACCATTCAGATGTCATTTCGTAAGCATCTCTAAAAAAAGAAAATCTTGATTCAAAAATCAGATCTCTATTTTGTCGGAAATTTTAAGTGTTAGCATATACTACTTCTCCAGAGCGGATCTAGGATTTTCTCGAAGGGGGGGGGGGTTGTTAAAAAATTTTCGAAATCAATATGGTCGACTTCAATTCAATTTGGTCGAATTTTTTTTAGGTCGATAAAATTGATTTTTTGAGCTCTCCCAGAGCACTAAAAAGTCCCTGTTTTGGCCTAATTTGCCGCGCCGCAGGCAAAATTTTGAAAAAAAAATGGCCAAAAAAGACGTTTTTAAGCACTTTTTGAACAATTTTGACCAAGGTGTGCGCTCCCCGCTCAAAATTAGTATATATTGGCGCAGAAGGCGCCTTTAGAAAACTTTAGGGTCCGTCATCAAAAATGGATATCTCAAAATAGTACAAAAGGGGACCCTTTGGGTCGGCAGGGGGTCGAATCACTGAGGAGGGGGCGTCCGCCCCCCCCCCCTAAATCTGCCCCTGTACTTCTCTATAATCGTTAACTACTTGCCGCCCTATGATACTCTTTTAGGAATAGTTTTATCAAAGACCTTTTTGTAATTTTTTGAGACGCGTCCCGGGTTGAAAAATCTCCATCAAAAAGTTCAAAAACTGAAAATTCCTAAGAATCCGCCCATGGAATTAAATATAACATATGTAATTAATATAATGAATTGACTCACTCTGGTTCGACGGTTGAGATGGTGTCGAGCATTTCGGTGTCTATTTTAGACCACATTGGATCCCTTATCATGTCCTGAAGATCAGAGGAAGATTAAGAGAAAAACTCGATAATAACTGGGACGACCCGCACTCAGTAAAAAGAGAAATTAATAGATTATAAGGGATTTTTTTTTTATTGTCAGTCTTCGTAAGTTTCAAGAAGAATAAATTATAATTGATTAAAAATGGATTATAATGTTACAATCTTTTAAAACAAAAAAAAAATTATAATTGATTATAATCGATTATAATCGATTATTTAAAAAAACCCACATGGTTATTTGAATTAAATTTGTTTGTTTGCAAAAAAAATCTGCAAAGGAAGCCCATTACAGGTAGGTATCGTTTTTTTCTTGTTTTTTCTTCACTCGAGCTAAGAAAAAATGAGACAAAAACGACATCAACCTCTAATTGGCTTCCTTTGCTGTATTTTTTGCAATTAAACCGATTCAATTCATATAAACTTTCGGGTTTTCTTATCATGTTAAATAATGTTTTGTTCACAAATAAAATACTCAATCAATCGTTATGTAAGACATTTGGTGTTCACTTGAAAAAAAATTGTAGTCTGATAGCCAGTTTACCTAATACTTGTAGACTTCTACAACAATTAAAGATTATTTGAATAAAAACTGTTGGATAACAGTCATTTTCGTTCGGTTTAATTTTATCAGCCGCATCAATAAGAACTATTGGTAATTTTCTGCGTCCTTATCAAAAACAATTAATTCAGTTTTGTTTGAAATGAGAACTTAAGCCGCACATTTAGAAGTGTGGTTTTTAGAGCATTATTTCAGATACGCATTTTGTTTAGCATAGAAAAATTTCGCATAGTATTTTTCTCAGTGCCAAAGTTAAACAATTAATTTTGGCACTTATAATTAATTAGAAATTTGATAAAACGAACATATTTAATTGTAAGTCAATCAATAACTTTTTCGTTTAGCTGAGTGAGGGTATAAAATTACATTTTAAAAATATGCTAGGTATTCTATATAAATAAACATTATATTTATAAAATTAACAAGATTGCTCGTATCAGGGGAAAGCATTGAATGTTCCGACTACCTTTTAAGGTCTATGAAACATTAATGACTTGAAAAAACCAAATGTAATAAAAGAAAACGAAATTTTTTTTTCAATTTGAAATTTCTTGTGAAACTCATCCCCCCCCCCCCCAAAGCCATTTAAAGTACTAAGTTTAAAACCTAGTAACAAATCAGTTATGGCAAATAAGTTTCGTTCAACCATCTTGGAACGATTTCTAAGACGGATTAAATCTCCAGTTCGGACCAACAAGACTGCCTCATATATCGGGACAAAACCCTGAATATTCTGACTGGCCTTTAATAGGTATTGATTAATTGGTGTGCCTGCAGTAAATCAATGTACCTGTAAATTACCATATCAGCTAATCGAATGATGAAAAAATTATTTAACCGGTTGCGTCATATTACGTAGTGACTGAGCTTAAAATTAACGCATAAACGAATCAAATTGAAAGAAATTTCATCCTTATTGAGTGCAATATTTCAATTATTTAGCGTTAGATTTTAATTTCAAACTATGCGCATACTTCCTAGCAAGTTTATTAGTTAGCCAATAACAAACATATTTAATTTGAAAACAAATTTGGAATTATTGATCAAGAAAATTCATTTTCAGTTTACTGATATGGTCTGTCCGTTTTCGGGTTGCTGATACGTGAAATATTGCCAAGCATAAAGAAATCGGGTTACGCCTCCAGAAACACAAACAGGGTTTTCACACCGCGCATAAATTAGTCAAGAGCATGGCAAAACTGATGAGTTTCAAACCTTCCAAACTTCACAAAAAATCAATGGTAAAATATATTTTTTTCTACATTTGAACTCAAGGAGTCGGTATCTTCAACAGGTTATAACTTTTTTTAAATAAAACCAATATTTCGATCGCAGAAAGTTGACTAGATAAGAAAAATCACCCCAAGTATAAATTTTCCACATTTCTTCTAAATCGGAACAATGATAATTGGATTAACCGATTTTAAAAGAAAATCCTATAAGTCAAAATCAAGAGACATGATGTAAAACAAAACTAGACTGGGTTATACCTGTACACATTGTTCGTCCGTGTGCATCTGCTTAGACTGGGACACCATGTCATAGTCCACTACTCTACACAACTCGGTCCCGTTCGAGGAGTTCACTGAAACACAAACGAATAGCTAACTCAAAATTAGCTCCAGTATTTAACATTCTTGCCACCGGTGCTGATATTACAACAGCGCAATGATACCAGAGAGCAATAACCAGCAGTGCTGACCAGCAGCAGACTAAGGGGGTTGGAGGTTAAAATTATTTGGTTCCAAATAATTGCAATCAATCTGAACTTTGCGAAATTTGAATTATTGCAATAAATGATTGCTGTTCTCGCTAAAACTCTTAGTGAGAAAAACCATGGTCGTAAGTAATGAATTTTCTGGTGAACAAAGAACAGTGTATGAAAAAATACGAAAAAACTGAAAGATCCAAGCAAAGTTCACAAGTTCTAAGGCGATGTTTCAAAATTGATTTATTAATGCTTTCACTTTGCGTATTTTATGACATTGAATTCTGCTTTTAAATACCAAAATTTGTAAAATTTATGTCAGTTCGATATTTTTTGTAGTCTTGTAATTTCCGATAATTACGGTTAATTTACGCATGAAATGAAATGTTGCCAATCAACCAGCTACACGAAACCAGAACCGAAACGAGGCAGAAATAATTGCTAACACCAAGTTAAATGCAATTATTTGATGTCAAGTTTTGAAAAAGACATCTGGAAAAGCAATAAATCATTTGGAACAATCCTACTGCAAAAAAAAACACAAACCGGTAAAAGTGTACAAAAAACTCAAGCAGTGCCTGTATGAACAAGAATATTGCTATTTTAAATGAGTGAGCAGAAAATTTTCTGCTTTAGAAATCTTGAATATGATTTTTCTTGCAGGCTAGCAACCAATTTTAGGCTAAAAAACTCAATTCATCAGCTCCAGCAAGTCTTTTGTCACAAGAGTTAACAATACACCAATCATATTTTTCACTTTTTGAATTATTACTTGCAATAATTGATCGCACGCTATCTATATGTGTTAATACAAAAAAAATGATTGTGCCGAATAATTTTTGGGCTAGCAATCAAATTGATTGCACCGAACACTTTCAAAGTTTGCAATTAGTTTTGGGCTTGCCATTAATTGATTGCAGGGGCGGATCTAAGATTTTCTCGAAGGGAGGAGGCGGCAAAATTTCTTTTGTCGGCCTTATTTACGTCGAACCAAATTGATTTTCCGAGCTCTCACAAAGCATTAAAAAAACATATATTTGAAAAAACAGTCCAAAAAAGACGCTTTTAGGCAGTTTTTGAAAAATTTTGACATACAAATCGCGTTTTTTTGGCGCGCACTTCCCACACAAGTTTAGTGAATTTTGGAATTTTGGCGCTTTTGGAAAATTATTAGTGTCCGCCACCAAAAATGGATGTCTCAAAATAGTACAAAGGGGAGACCCTTTGGGTCGGCAGGGGGTCGAATCCCTGTGATCTTTATACTGTCTCTAAATTCAAATTCAATTCCGCCGCCACCCCTCGCCCCTCCCCATAAATCCACCCCTGATTGAGTCAAGGTTTCACAAACTTCTTGAAATTTATACACAATTTTAAGCTATCGGAGAGCCCTCAGTCGAAAGTCGACCCTAAAATTAGAGCAATGTTTTATTATAATATGCAAACAGGCAAAACGAAGCTTCAAACACAACTAAATTTGTTCGAAAGAACGTCTTAAAACATCAATCAAGATAAAAGTTTTCAGACAACTGCTGAGCTCGTAATCAAAGTTCAAACTTCACTTAGTGTTTTATAAGTGATCTTCGCGGCACGTGGGAACCAGATAATCAAATTCAACTCTGATTCGGAATACAAACATGTCACTTAAGATTAAAACGATTTGTTAAGTTTTGTTAAAAACGAATTGTTAAGATTTTCTAAGATAAAGTTGATATAAAGTTGATCTTAAAAGCGAGTTAATTGATAGAAGTTAACGCATCGCATTCAGGTGAAGAATTTTTCAGATTTGGTGCAAAACCCGCATCCAAGTTTAGGCGTATAATCAATTATAACGGATTATTATGATGATTTTTTGACAATTATAATTAATTATAATCAGGGGCGGATCTAGGATTTTCTCGAGGGGGGGGGGGGGGGGGGGGGTTGGGGGTTAGAGCGGATTTTTTTTTCGAATTTTTTTTAGGTCGACCGAAATGATCTTTCGGGCTCTTTTTCCTTCCCCCCCCCCCACCTGTAAAATTTTATCAGTAAAAATTATGTTCACTTTGTTCAATTCTTATGAAAATTGACTTAGGTTATGACAAACATATTTGGTCTTCATAATCAACCTTTTAAAACCACTCGTTAGACCATAAAATTCATGTTCGTGTGAGGTGGGGGGAAAAGAAAAAGAGCCATCTTTCGAGCTCTCCCTAAGCACGGTTTATCCCTGTTTTGGCAAAATTTTTGGCAAAATTTTAAGTCGACCGAAAACTTTTTTTAGTTCCACCGAAATGATCTTTCGAGCTCTCCCTAAGCACGATTTAGTCCGTTTTGGCAAAATGTTCTGCGCCTCAGGCAAAATTTTGAAAAAAAAACAGTCCAAAAAGTCGTTTTTGAGCACTTTTTGAAAATTTTGACCAAAAAATCGCTTTTTTTTCGCCGCGCGCTCCCCCCTCAAATTCAGTATTTATTGGCGCCAAAGGCACCTTTAAAAAATTTTTAAGGTCGGTCGGCCAAAAAAGGATTTCTTAAAAAGCACCAAAGAGGGGACACTTTGGGTCGGCAGGGGGTCGAATCCCTGAGGGGGGGGGCTTCCGCCCCCGCCCCATAAATCAGCCCCTGATTATAATTGTATCGAAAAATGGACGAATAAATAATCGATTATACTGGATTATAATTAATTATAATTTGATCTTAAAAAGAGAGATTATAATCGATTTTTAATTGATTAAAATCGATTGTTTCTCAATTTTAGTAAGACTGGTACTAAAATCGTAATATAATTGATTATTAACGCTTGAAACTGGATGCGGGAAGTCATATGAGAAAAATGAATTTGAACAAAACTAAAACTGAATTTATCAGATAAGAACCAGCAATCAAATGAAAAAAAAATTCGTAGGTGATTCGTTAAAAAGGACAACTCACAACCAGCGATAATTCAAAGGCAAACACCGGCGAGAAACGAACACTTGTTCCGGTGTGCTTACAAAAGGCACGATTGGTATTGTGCGCCTGATCAGAGAATCCTTTATTTTAACAAATTCAATTATATTTCAATATCCTTTAACACAATTTGATTCAAAGTCATTTCAACTTTTTCCAGTTTAATCCAAATTTTACATATTATTGCCTACCCGCATCCAAGTTTAGGCGTAAATAATCGATTATAACGGAATTTTATGATGATTTTTTGACAATCATAATTAATTATAATTACCAAAATTAGGTATTTAAAGGGTTTATAATTGATTATATTCGTGATATTTTCCAAGAGATAATAATCTCTTATAATCGATTATAATTGATTATAGTTTTTTTTAAAAACCCTTAGAATCAATTTTAATCTATTATAATCTCTTATTTTGCCAAAATTTTACCAATTCAAATTTATATTCGAATTATATCTTATGGGTTATTTTTTGTGTCCATAAGAAACTCTCTAAAAGAGAGATCTCTTGAACACTTTGGTTCATCTGAACACAAAGTTTTACCTCGAAACAAAAATTTCATAGAGATCCTTTCATATTAGTGGAAAGATTCCCGCGGTAGATGAAAAACAAATCTTCCGAATCAATCATGAAACTAAATCAATTTGCTGATGTTTTGGTGGTTAAAAACTTGAAAAATGCATCACAACAACTCTAATGGGGAAGAAATGGAAAAAAAACCTTATAAATTTCATTGATTGGAAAACTTTGAAAACATTTTTCTCATTTTTCATAGGAACCAACGTCTACAAAAAGCATAAAATATAAGCAATTTAGATGCAAATTCGAAGACAAAATGGACAAACAAAAGGGATTATAATCAATTATAATCGATTATAATGGATTTTTGTGCAAAACTAATGAATTAGAAATTTGAATAAAAATAATGGATTATAATCAATTATAATTGATTATAATTGTATCAAAAAATGGACGAATAAATATTCAATTATAATCGATTAAAAAAGATTATAATTAATTAAAATTTAATTTTAAAAAGAGGAACTATAATCGATTATTAATTGATTAAAATCGATTGTTTCTCAATTTTAGTAAGACTGGTACTAAAATCGTAATATAATCGATTATTAACGCTTGAAACTGGATGCGGGTATAAAAAAGGCTACTTAATTAACTCTTCTTAAGAGCTTAGCTGCAGTTCATGCAGTTTATGCTCACGCAGTAAGCAGTAATTTAATGTCATGCTTTAACACGCAAAAATTAGTCTTCGTTTTTCAAAAAATTATTTTTCGATTACTTGATTAACCGAACTGAAAAGATCACCTATAAATTAGAACAATTATTATTCTAAAGTATTTAAAGATTTGCGACAAATTCGCGCAGAAACATTTTTTTCTGGGCCACCACAGATTTCAAGATTTTGATTTTTTAAAGAAATTTAATTGATAGGCCGATGGAAGACTTTAATTTATTTTCAAAATTTTCAATCAGCAATACTCGATGCACTATGGTATTCCTGGCATTGCAACCAGAAATTGCTATGCATATGTACGCTTTCCTCCTTACAAAACTGAAAAAAAAAACATGCAATCAAAGTTAAAAGGTTGCTTATTTTGATTTCGAACTTTTAATTTCGCTAAATTGAGTAAGTTTTTGTTTGGCTTTCAGTTGCAAAAAACGTCTAGCTTTGTGTTTTTATTTCACCAAGGTCTCCTTTTGAGTAATTTTTTGTTGTTCCGACTATTTGAAAAATTGTGAGCAACTTTGTTCTGAAGAGTGTTTTAGTTTTTTTTTTTCTTTTTCCACGCAAATTTAAGTACCGTAAAAAATCATCGGAAAGTGTCGAGTGCGAGTGATATATGATGCTGAAACCCTTTCATTTGCGATTTGAATGACATTATGAGAAAAACCGTTACAAATTTTTGATATTTTTGTCTATTTTGAGAGGATATCCTGGTTGTTCCAACAGTTGAAAATGCGGAGGATTTTAGTTTTCAGTGTGTTTAAGTTTTTTTTCATTAGTTTTTCTTTGTTTTCCACGTAAAATCAGGTAGCAGAAAAGAATCATCGGAATTGGCCGAGTAATTTATATCATAAAGAAACCTATTCAGTCGTGATATGAACGACATTAAAAAATTTCAAAAAATGTCCCAGTGTTGAGAAAAACTGGTCTGATAATTTTTAGATTTAGTCTTATTTTGAGCAAGTAACGCGATAGAGGAACGCTCATTATATGAGAATTTACTGTTTTTAGACTACGAGCACACAAAAACTTCATTTTACTGTCAAGACAGCTAGTTTTTGATGTTTCATTTAGCACTTGATTGATGAAAAACGGTTTAAAAAGAAAAATGAAAATTTTGTGCAAAAATTCAGAAAATTTATTTTTAGTAAGTTTTTTTTTCAGCTGCTTTTGTTCAATTTTTTGGAAATAAATGTCGGTAATCATGCCTAAATTACTATTTTTCTATGCCATCGTATAGTTTTTGAATCACACCACCGACTGAAATGATACTAGTTTGAAGAAACAAACTTTTAAATATTTTTTATGAATATGATCGGAACATTCTTTGCTACTTGCACAGCAACCGGCTATCCTTGTTTTACTTAGCATTTGGTATTTTTCAGGGAAATAAATTGTAAAATGTTAATTTGTTTGAAGTTTAAACCTTCCAAACTCAAATTGCCTTATGGATCTATTGATTTAAACTAATTTCCCCTGCCGGTATTTTTTCTTCTGAAAAAGCTTTTATTGCCTAAGTATTCTTAATTTGACAAAAAAATTTCGTGATTTATTTTTAAAGTCCAAAATTTCCAAATTTGGCTAGCCTTAAACTCTTTTTTTGTTTCTTAGTAAGTTTGCATGCAGAGATTATGGAATCACAATAAGTCTTTTGATGATATCTGCTTTGAACACGCGTTTTATCGGTTCTGCTATGGAATGCATTATTTAACTTACTTGGTTTGTAGAATGCGACCATGCTCATGAGCTCAAATCCTGCATACTCCATAGACATATTGGCAAACTGAGTCCCGTTCTTGTTCAGCATCTGCAGCTGGACCAAAGTTGAGTTCAAGAAGGCTTTCAGGACTCCACACTGTTCATTCTTCATAGTCGTGTTTACGTAGTCATAGGCGAGATTAGTAATGGATGAAAAGCCGAGTTCGCTGTCGGAGTTACACTGCAAAACATGTTCGTAATCTGCAGTCGGGTACACGGAGCAGATTACGTAATTAGAAGTGCGATTGGCCAACGAGCGCATTGCGTAGTCTTCGTTCAAAAACGAGTAAGCTATTACACTTGGTTTCACAGCATGCTCGGAGGAATTGAGTTTCAGAAAGAACCCAGTTTCGGTACTGAGGAACAGTTCCACTCCTGAAGAGTTCTGCAGCGGAATTTCGTGGAAGGGGTAATTGGTGATGTTATAGAGAAAGCAGCTTGGCTCACTCATGTTTCCGGCAAGTTTCCAGAATCCGGACTCATTTATGGAGAAGTTGGCAGTCTCTCTGTATTTGTAGTCCTCGCAGGAATAATCAACATCCAGCATGTAGTCAATGGCCCCAGACTTAGTTTGGCTGAAACAATTGACAGTTTAAAACAAATAAAAAGAGTAAATCGTAGTCATGGAACTGCAAGTTTTAAAGATAACAGTTTGCAAAACTTTCGAGACAAAATCGTGTAATTTTCTGAGATAAAATTTGCAAATTCCGCAAAATTCCGGTTTTGCAAATTCCGCAAAATTCTGATTTAAAAACAACCAAAACTCCGATAGCTAAAGCAAGGAAAATTCTGAGATGAATCGCAGACTAAACAGCAAAAAAAAATTGGCAAAACTTTGAGATGAATTGGTTAGAGCCAACTAACTAGTTGATATGCTGAGCCAAAAATCCCTGATCATTGGGAAGTTCAAGTTCCATGTCGTAACAGAAGTTGACAGGCACTTCATCTTCAGAGGCGGCACCCATTTGAGTCATAACAGCCGAGTTTATGAAATCCTGAGATCCCTCGGAACAAGTGATCAAATCCATCACTCCCGAATAGAACTTCTCGACTTCTTGTCCAAATTCAGAAGAAATCGTTTGAATCTGGTAATCGTTTATCAATGACAAGTCTTCGAAAATGTCTGAGTTTATGTCCAAACTCATTGTTCTTCCAAGAGCTGGGATTGTTACGTAAAATTTCGTCTTCATCAACATCATTACGTCATTACTGCTGCGTTCTCTCTCGCTGTCAACTTGGGTCTGGATACCGAACTCTCCGAAAGGGGATTCCAAGAGATCTATTTTGACTGACATAATTTTGGGACTGTTCATCAGTTCCGCAAATCCGTTTTCACCAAAGTCGAGAGTAAAGTTCAGTTTGAAGATGTGTGGGATCTCGAAGACCTGATAGACGTTGGAAATGGGTTCCAAGAGAGTCTCCTCATCCACGAAGTACACAGGACGCGTGCAACTGGACCACGAGAAGACTTCGTTACCGTTTACTTCATCTCTAAAATACAAAAAATATATTCAATCTAGAAAAAGGAATAAAAATAGTGTTGATTTTCAAAGGAATAAAATCGCAAAATTCGATA